>NW_016917112.1:7422-15346 GCF_001483705.2 Eufriesea mexicana
TTGTCATAATTGCCGTCTGTGTTATACAAGATTGCCGTGTTGTCGGCTTTCCTAGTCACTTGATAGATCAAGGGTACATTTTCGCTGTTCTGTATGTACCCTTGACCATCCAGGTATACGAAAGCTTCTGGCGGCGTGTATCCCGTCTGCCGGGTTTTTTCAAAGTACTGTGGGTTGGGGTATACGGAGCCGTTTATTAGACTATTACTTTTTACGTATCTAATGTTCACCCAATGATTGCGGATCAATTTGAGCATGAACAAATCTATTCTAACTATTTCCGCGCTTTCGTAAAGTTTGGTGTTGCTAATTAATTTAGTGAAGTTTGACTCCGGAGTTCGGTATTTGCCTAGACAAGCTCTGAGGCATTTTCTCTCGAAAACCCCTGAGCTTCTCTATTGTACTTGCCGTTACGTTGAACCATACGGGGCAGCCGTATGTCAGTATCGGTCTTACAAGTGTCTTATAACAAATAATTTTTGTTTTCGCGTCTAGCAATTTCGAATAAAACAGACGCTTGTGATTGGCGAATGCTTCTTGGGCTTTCTCGATTTGCGTTTGGACATGGTTTATAAAGTTTAGTTTGTAATCCAGATGTACGCCTAAGTATCGAACCACATTTTTGTTTGCTATCTTTATTCGATCGTCTTTCCCGTCGTGTAATTGAAAGTGTTTGGTGTGCGTTCGTACGTCGTTGTTCGCGTTCGAGAGTCGTGATATGTATGGTCTGAATAGAATTATTTCGCATTTTTCAGTATTAATTTTTAATTTCCAAGTGTGGAAGTAATCTTGAGATCTTCCGAAAATTTCTTGCAATCGCGTTTTTAACTTTGACGGTCTGCTGTCTTTCGTATAAATTAAAAGGTCGTCTGCAAAAGCTACCGCGAATGTGTCAGGGTCGTTATTTAGGTCGTACATGCGGAGTTAAGTCATTTATATATATGCTAAACAAGATGGGAGAGTTGACGGTACCTTGTTGCAAGCCATTCTCAATCGCAAAGGTTTTTGTAGACGAGCAATTGTTTTCCGTTACTCGGAACTTCTTACCGTGGAGCACATCCCAGATCATTTCGACAAGGTGCGGTGGGAAGCCTCTCTTTATGAGTTTAAAGAAGAGACCGTCCAGCCAAATTTGTCTGTTTTCTGTCCAATGATATGGGAAAGCTGTTCTTTACCCATGTGTAAGTTTTTCGTGTGGACTGTCTCGAAGTGATTACCTAGAACGTTTAGTTTGTCTTCCGTCTCCGTAACACAGATGTCTTGTCGGGGGTCTGCGTGACGAGTGTCGAATCGTACGTTTGTATGCCGAAGGAGGTGTGCGTTCGCCATAGGAATTTTTAGGGTTCCTATGTTGCTTGCCTCTTTCGGTCGGAATATACTATTGATGGCCGGAAAAAATTTCGACGATTGACGCGGTGATATACTGGAGATCTTGTTTTTCCAGTAGGTGTTCACCGAATCGTGGAAAACTTTCTTGATATCGTATCTGACTTTTTTAAGGGAATCTTTAGGTGCTGCTATTGCCGTATCGTTTCTTCTTATGTACGATTCGAGGCTCGTGAGTCTGTTGAGTCGCGTGATGATCTGACATTTTTTGTCTGCGCAACTGTATGAATCGAGGAGTGAGGTATTTGTCCGTCGCGTTGCTGTTTGTTATGCGTGGGATAGTAAAGTCTATTGCGCTGGTAATATTGCGGTTTAATTTGTCGAGGAGGATGTTTATTTCTCCTATGTTTAGATTTCTGTTGTTAGGAATGTCCTGGATGTCAGTCTTTGTTAAGTATTTTGCAAATTTAGTCCAGTCAGCTTTATGGAAATTGTATCGATCCGGGATGACTGATTCCTCTATTTCTATCGTACCCTTCGAGGCTATCGATATTTCTATCAACACTGCTGGATGGTCGCTATCATATCCGAACGAGTTCTAGGGTGTGGTGGTTGAGTGTCTCGTGGAATACAATGCGACTGTCCGCTAAGCAGAGGTCTATGAAGGTCCTACTTTTCGGATAGGATGGCACTGCTGTTCTATGATCGGAATGTCTGTAAGGGACCTGGTTTTCGAGGCTTTACTTATTCAGCGATATACCTCGGCTATTGTTTATGACGTTACCCCAAGAGTCGTGTTTGGCATTCTGGTCACCGTCTAGTATATAGTAATGGTTATTTTTATGTAGTTCCAATTGTCCAAAAAGGGATTTAAACTCTAACATAAATTCCTTTTTACAATTGCTCGTCGCATACCCTTCTTTTTTTTCTTTTTTTTTAACGTGGGTGAAATCTTCGAAAAGATACCCAACCCCCCTGGGGGAGGGAGCGGGGCAGGGTTATGTGGGGTTTGAAAACCCACTAAAACCCCCACGATGGCCATCCTCTCGCGGTATCGGAGCGCCCTGGTCTTCGCAGCGACGCAACTGCCAGGACGCCCCCGCGACGCATCCCTAAGATTCCCTCCCGGCGCGACGGGAAATCGCACCTCGACCTCACATAGAGCACGCACGCGGTGACGGGTCGCGACATTCATCCCTCCGAACATCTCCGACTCACACGCATGCCTCTCACGTCCCAGCCGACCCAGGAACTCCCCGTTGGCCTTTAATGTATTCGAGAGTCCGGCTAAGGAACAGGAAAATCAACGCTTGATTCAAGAATTTAACGCCGTTAAGCGTGATTTGGGCTTCTTGCCCTGCCTGGAGCGCCAATACCACTATCCTCAGCCAACGGCTGGCATCGCTATTGCGGGACAGTGGAAGGTTAGTCTGGCCACCTTTTGACTAGGAAATTGCGTCTACTCCAGGTTGTAATAGCAAGTGACCTATCACCTGATGGACTAGCGTTCTCGTGCAAGGCCGTCCGCAAGGTCGTTAAGTCCGATCCAGTTTCGGGAAGGAAAGGTTCCACCATACTAAAGTTGTTATTAATTGTGGTGTCCCATCCCTCAGGAGGTTCACCCAAAGGCTGGGTGTAACAAAGCCCCTTATCGTGAGGAGTTCGCTCGCGCTTCAATCTGAATAGTCCTATTATATTGCACTGTGAACTGCTCATGGCCACATTGCTCTTTACAGGCCCATTGAAAGTGACGACTCTGCCACGGTTCCTCTCGGCATCAGTACTATCAGTGGAGATCACTGTGTGCCACCCCACAGCAAAGGAATTAGACCCATGTTCTGGTCTACCGATCTTCATCTTATACCTACCACCAAGTTTTTGTAGGTGTGCAGAGACGCGCGCCACTAGCTCCGGGACCAACGGAGCCTTCCTGACATGTTTTCATTGTCGGGGAACTCAAACCCGGAAATCGCCTGTAGGCCTTCGGGATTGAGTCTTTCCCCACAGTCCTGTATTCCAGCAGGTTCATGTTTGGAATGGTTCCTGCTGGATACGCACCATCCGGTAAGAGTTGCCACTCTTCAAAACGCCTTATCTCGTTCTGACTCCTGATTTCCAAAACTAGTCCAGACGTTAACATACGGGGATACGTAACTTTCGTACATATTATGGTCGGCTGCTGTAATCCGACCGAAGCTTCCAGGGGGAATATAATCCTGTGCTTCACGTGCACCTTCCGCTGGAACGGCATCAACACTGCCAGCTGGAATTCCAATTCCTGGCACATTAGCACGAACCATATCACCAGAGGGCGTTGAAACCAACTGTCTGTGCATCGTACCAGCTTTTGTGGGTTCGCTGCTCGTGCACTCCTTTTTCGGTTTTGGTGGAGAAACTCTGAACGCAATCTGGCTTTCGACATTGGTATAGAGCATTGGTATTAAGCTTCTCGGATGCTATTGTTGGGCCGAATGGGCCTGAGAGCTCGCCTGCTGATAAAGCTTTTCCATCCGAGGCTTTCTTTGTGTGTATAGGGCTGACAAAGTCCGGTGGAGCAGGGCGGCAGCCCGCAAGATCGTTGTGCCCAGTGACTTTCGGTTTCGCTCCCGAAGGGGATACTCACGACGGGAACCAACGGTAAGGTAGCCACTTGCTAAACTATGCTCAACCGAAAAGACTGCTCTCGGATACTAGTACCGGCAAGCTGACCCGACACCTCAAACGACCGCCTTAAGAGAGTCATAGGCGCACCCTGAGGCATGCGCCTTTGCTCTATTTCCTTTAAGTTTCTGTCTATTGTTGCCCCTTCGAGTAGGGTGTTTTTTCTTGTCTTTTGGCGCTATTCCACAAATGAACTGGTTTAACATTGCTTATTTCATTTTGAGAAGCATTGTTGAAAATTTGTCTAATTATGAGTGACATTTCCAAAAGATTGCAAACATCCTGTGACTATATGAGTAATCTTGATTGTTCTTATGATATAAGAGCGTACGCCTGTGTTTCACTCCTTTGAGTGAACCAATAAGCCGGTAAATGATTTCTTTGTTTTGGACCTTTTGGTTGCGTCCGGCATACGCAGCTAAGAAGTCATCTGGCACCAGTAGTGTAAACTTATTCTATGGGGTTGAGGTCGCATATATGATGGCAGTCTCAATACGCTATGACCATGTATTTTCAAAAGTTCATCAATTTTATAAGTCTTTTTCAATTTTTTATGCCGCTCTATGAGTACCGATAGTTCCGATTTTCTCGTTTATTCAACATGAGGTATATTATTTTCTATTAACCACGCTATGATACTTTTCTCCGTCGAGTATAACGATGGTGGTTTATTCACTTGTACGCTGTGGTATGGGGCATTACCCATGACAATTACTGTAGCTGGTAGAATGTTGGGTAGTAATTTTTCCCTAATCCATTTTTTAATGTTATATGCATTCATTTGACCGTGACAGTCACCTGTCGTTGACCTCGATTTAAATATAAGAATTGCTTCATCCACAAATCCACTTTTTCCTTCTGCGTGAAGAACTACTTTTAAACGAGGAGAAGCACTTGGATTTTCTAAAACCCGTAATGTGTCTTCATTCTGCCAGCATTTTCCAAAACTAACGCAGTTGTCAGCCCATGTTTCATCCAAATATATGATATTTCGTCCTTTTGTTTTATAATAATTCAAAGCCACTAAATACTTTATTCGCCAATTAACAATGTTTGGCCTTTCAGTGGAAATCTTCGCGATGTTGTTGCTTTTCTTCCGTTTGTAGCCTATACTTTTTAAAAGTCTATAAAGAGTATGTTTCGTCGGAACACCCGGCACCCGGCAATTGTGCAGAACTAGTAGACCGGCTTCCAGCAACTTGAGCAGACTCGACAGTGGGCGAGTCGCTTTGATGGCCACCTAACTTGGGTGCGCCATCCATCCGAGGCTTTTTTGTTTGTTTTTGGACCAGTTGAAACAACGACTTAAGGGGGAGGCAACCCCAAAAGCCGTGAAACGCAGAGGCAGCTCTTAGTTTCACACCATCAGACGGTGGTGCAACACGTGGGCGGGACCCGCGAAGAGAGGACTGCTTGCTAAACTAGATCTCATTAAGGACTGGTCTCGGATCCTAGTACCGGCGAACCGACCCGACACCTCAAACGACCGCCTTAAGGGAGTCATAGTTACATCCGCCAAGATTCCAGGATTATCTCAGGAATAAGAGGGAGCTGTCGGAACGATCTTTTTCTCAACATAAACTTCATTGATTGTATCTCTTATTATTTTCTTCTGTTCCCCAGAGCAATGAAATTTTTTCTCCGTGTGTCATTGGTGTTTTTTACCTGGCCGATATAGAGGTTTTCTTTCTATTTCTGCAGATTGTTCTTTCAGAAACATCAACATAATCTGCTGCACGCGTTGTGGTTTGTCGTACTGGATATAGAAGTTATCCCTTCCTTGCTTCTTCATTACATTTGTCAAGAACCCCGTTTGCCATATTTCGTGCTTCACTATGCATTGTTTGTCCCTTCTTCCGTGCGTCCATTTTTTCCGGTTTGATTGCACAATTATCACACATTAACGCATAGAAAATAGTCAAAAATGTCAAAATTGTTACTTATCGCCATAACTACACGTATATAACTGTAACTTAAATTAAACTAAACTAAACTAAATTAAGTTATAATATTATATTTGATACTGAATAAAATAGGAGTACTACGACTATTAAATGAAAAGTTCTGTATATTAAAATGCTTGCTCAATGTTGTTCACTTGTAGACTGCTCACGGAGAACTGTTAGTTTGGGCACTGCAGTGATCTCTAACAGAGTCACTTTTTCTTTGCTTCAAGTTTAACAAAGGACTTTTATTTTCAAAAATCTTCTTGGCTCATTTCCTGCCATAAATCTTTTAACTCTGTAAAGTCCTTCGAAATGGCTTCGGTGGCTCCTAGTCATTATTTGTCGACAGGCATTTGGACTAATTGTAAGGAACGCAGCCACATGATTTGCGTATTGTCCTGCGCTTCACTTTTCCCCATGTTGCAGAAAAATAACTTGAAATTTAACCCTTTTAGTACCGAGCGTCAAACGGGTGCCTGTGCGAAGAATACCGGACGAATTTCATAAATTTACTATGGTTTAGAAAAAAGCCCATAGAAACCAAACTAAGAATATTTTCAAAATTCAGAATGCAGCGTATTGAGGAAGAGTGGGAGAGTAATGTAATGTCAATTATATTCCAATACTTATTGAAAATCATGTGAACAACAGCAATATAAACAATGATAAAAAAACATAGAAAGAAGTTTCTCTTTCGCAAACAGTATTTTTGCACGTTATCGTTTGATCAGTTTTATATAGGTCAGGTGGTATGAAATATAAATGTAATTCATTTTGAATAATTTTTAATAAAATAACCGATATCGGTACTGAGAACAAGATGACAACTCCGTGATGCACGACAAGCGTCAGACAAATCTACTACAGAACAAGTGGATCGTGTAGCTGTTATAAAGTGACTAAAAAAAATTTAGGTGTTATAAATATTTATAGTTAGTTATCTGACCCCTAAAAATATGTAATATTTCCTTATTTTTACTTACACAAGCAATTTATTAGCATTATGCCTACTCATACATACACCGTGTAACCCTTTATTGCAATGATGTGCGTGATCTTCGCACAAGCCCACCATTCATCCCGCTACAAACAACGCAAACCTTTTCCCTCCTTCCAGGAAGTTTACGAATACCTGGGACTGTTGTATTTCTCGATGTTTCACCCAATGACCTTTCCGGATTCATCCTCTTTGCCGCCATTCATTCCGTTGTTATCGATTGTATGATACCGCTTATGAATTCGAGTCAAGTCATAACATTTCCTTCTGTATTGATTTGGTATGAGATGCATGCATTCAAGACTATTCGTGAAAAGATGGAAAATACAACTTTTTTCCAAAATTTCAACGTTCTTCTCTCGTCCAAATATGTGTAAAACATCATATCTGAGATAAAGGATAAACATCAATTTCACTGATACTGTTTTCACTATGATGTGAATTTCACCCCTGGCATGTTTTTCGACAGTAATTCGTTTAGTACGATTTCTGGTTCGAAATCTCCCGTGAGGTTTTTTAGCAAGAGCGTAATATTTCTTGTGTCATGGTTCGTGCGGCTGTGCTCTTCTGTGGTGCTTCTTCTCTTCTTCTGTGCTGGATTTTCCTTCTAGACAGACTCAGCATTAGAAGCTCCATGTTGGGTTGCTTATGTATTGTTTTTCGTTTTTTCCTCAGCTAATTGTTTTTTAGCGTTTCTATAATTTGCGTTAATTCTCGTATTATTTTCAATAGGTCTTCTTGATTGTCGGCGTTGAGTTTGATGTCTTTTTTCGTGGGAGCCATTGCGTTCATTTTTGCGTGTCGAATTCTTTGGATTCTCGATATATTGGGTTTGAACCTCCTTTGTGTACACTTTTCCATTTTTGTTATTTCATCAACAAAAGTGCTGATATGTGGTGCGTTCGTCGATGTGGATTTCTTTTTTCTTAGATAATCGATGACATCATCGACGTCTGTGACATCTATACATACCCCTAGGGATTCATAACACAGC
>NW_016917113.1:0-572 GCF_001483705.2 Eufriesea mexicana
TAACTTTTTTGCATAAATAAGGCGGAGAGATTCTATTGTCGTGCTATAGGCCTTGCAATGCTAAAGAATCTGGCTGGAAAGTCCAATATTATTGACAGTTTCGACTAATATCGTGGTGAGCTACCTTTCTTGCATAAGTAAGGAAGAAATATTCTATTGGCGTCCTGTAGCCTATGCAATGCTATAGAACCTTGCTGGAAAATTCAATTTTATTGTCATTTTCTACTAATATCGTGGTGAGCTAAATTCCTTCCCTAAGAAAGGAGGAAAGATCATTCTGGAGTGCTATAGGCGCTGAAATGCTGTAGAATCTGGCTGGAGAATTGAATTTTATTGTCGTCTTCGACTAATACTGTGGTGAGCTGCCTTTCTTGCATAAATAAGGAGGAAATCATCGACTGGCGTGCTATAGCCATTGCAATGCTCGAAAATCTGACTGGAAAGTTCAATTTTATTGACATTTTCGACTAATACCACAGTGAGCTATCTTTCTTGCATAAATAAGCAGAAAAGTTTCTATTAGCGTGCTATAGCCGCTAGAATGCTGTAGAATCTGGCTGGAGAATACAATT
>NW_016917114.1:0-33925 GCF_001483705.2 Eufriesea mexicana
TATTTGTTATTAACAGTAAATGTAGCAATTTATTAAATTTTAGCTAATTATAGATACATTTTCATGCAAATACGTTCTATATACTGGTAATAGCCTATAATTTTGTAATTTTTCCACTTGTATTATAAATATACGTTGCGAGCAATTTGTTATTAACAATATTAATTTGTTATGAAAAATCAGTGTAATAATTTACAAATTTTTTGTAAATTATAGCTACATTTTGACGCAAATTCATTCCAAGTTTAAGTAATAACCAATAATTCCTGAATTTTATCACTTTTATTATAAATTTACTTTGTGAGTAATTTGTTATTAACATTAATAGTTTGTTACTAACGATAGGTATTATAATTTACGTGCAATAGTATAGTTACGTGTAATTATTACTGGGAGTGTTCGAACTGATACCGATAATACTATTGGTTTTTCATTAATTACAATCTTCTATGCAACTAATTTATAAATTACATGCGCACATTATAAAAATAATATCCTCGGGAACATTCTCATATTATTGTTCCTATTTTACTTCTAATTTTGTTCATAATTAATTATTTTGTAGGACCATCGCGCCGATCGTTGTTATCGAATCACGTACGTCGTCAAGTAAATAATAAAAATAAACTAATTAGCGTCAAATTATAAGCAAAAACTGCATAAGAATGTTGCGTAAGAAGCCAACTATGCGATATAGCTATAAAAGTTCATATATTAATCGCAGAAATTGCATAATTTGTTAATTTCCCAATTATTCTCCAATAATTCCCAATCGCTAATACGGTCTTCTTTCCTTTTTTAATTTGGAGGTTCAGCTGGTTATGAGCGTAATTTTGAACCAGATAAACGATCATGAGCTGATTTGCTCTTACCACTAGACCTTTTATCTAATATCGCAGATTCTTCTTCACCAAATGGTAGAAGATTCAAATT
The DNA here is from genome assembly GCF_001483705.2 of Eufriesea mexicana. NCBI lineage: Eukaryota > Metazoa > Arthropoda > Insecta > Hymenoptera > Apidae > Eufriesea > Eufriesea mexicana. The sequence goes on from NW_016917114.1 coordinate 934, forward strand.
TCTGTAACAAAAGTTTTCATTGCAAAGAACAATACTATCAGGGCTAAATTCTGCAAACATATATGATTTTTACTTTACTGCTACTGTCTCAGTTTTTGAACTGTCCTTTACTTCATTTTCTGGGACTATTATTCTTGGTATAATATCAGCAAATGGATTGTTCAATATTATAGATTTTAACAATCTTGGAGGATAAAGTAGTCTATCATTCTACAAAAAACAGGAAATATGATATTTATATCATTAGTTGACATATTTTCTTGTAATCATTAAATTTACCTCATCTACAAGTGCTTCTTCAAGTTTAAGCATGTTATATAGAGTTTCTCCGGTAACTTTACCACAGGTTGTATGTTTATTCTGCAAATCTGCTGTAGAATTAAGAGTAAAGAAGAAATGGGAATCACTGTCATCCCTGCCACAGCAATTAAATCTAGTCGACAGAAATGTAATCTTGTATGAAATTTGACCTAAAACACATATATCCAATAATTATATTTTAATAAAAAAAACAATTCATTTTATTTTTAAATATACTCTCACTTTAAATAGTTCTCTATATATTTTACAACCTTCTCCTGTACCAGTGGGATCACCATCTTATGCTATGAATCCTTTGATAATTCTATGAAATATAGTGTCATCATAATTACCTTCCATACCTAATTGTATAAAATTTTTACATGCCTTTGGAGTTTCTTTTGCCCATAATTCTAAATCCATATCATCAACAGTTGTTTTCATTACAACCTAGTTTGACAAATATATTAGCTTTATTAATGTAAAATACTTTTAAAATCAAATTTATCAAAATTTATTATTTATTATTGTAATTCAAATTAGAAATTATCTAATGCATTAATATAGAAATTTAAAAAGTAAATATTGTATATCGGTTAAATTTTTAAAAACAGGTATACAATTCATTGAAATATTATAGAATGATACTTATTACTTTACCCTTAGTGGCTGGCTCTTGCATATAAATATTACTCCTGTTTGTAAGTCTCCTATAATAGGAAAAATCCTTCATCAATAATGTTTCATATTAAATATTTAGTTATTTATAAATCAGTCAACCAAACAGTTCTTTTCTCGAATAATCATACCTTTTACCTCCTTTTGACATTGGCTTTATTGGCCCAATGAAGTCCATGATGTGCTACAGCACCATTATAATTGCTTCTTTTATAGATTCCAAGTCCCTATAGATATTACTACACATTTGTGCCTTAGTGCAACATTTATACTGCATATTCAAATTACCTTTAACTTTTATAACTATTACCGAAGGTTCATTCTCCATCCCTCCAATGATCCATATATTTGCATATCAATGCCACACAGGTTTCTTTGTTGATATATATGCTGCCTCTATTCTGCTTCATAATTCCACATAATATTCATTTCCTCTAATTGCTACTTTCATTCTAACCTCCCTCTCTCCTGCATAGCATCCACCATGGACCATAGCTCCATCATTCTGAAACATAACACATCAGGAATGATAAGTGACTTTGAACACTGATATTCATATTTCTTCAGATCAGGAATAAAATATACATTTCAATCTCATTGTATTCTCTATATCTTGTTGTTATAAAAGAAGATCACATAAAGTAAGTTCATTCCCTCTTTACCCGTCAAACGCATACCTTTTTGTCAGTCATTATATCACCACCAGATATTCCTGTCCTGAATATCACGCGAATAGCCAAGCCAGAATACAATAGATACATCATACCCCACATATTCGAATTACCGCCTCAAACGTCTATTGCCATAAAAATAATTCTTGACATCTACTTGCTCGACACCGGTGATATTCTACGAGTCTGACTTTATTCTCGTACTACACGTGCCAGTTCATTTCAACAGAATATTGGCTCTCTACAATCAAGTTCTGCAATCACTCATAGAAGATGGAAAAATAATATCACATCCGACAATAGTTTTCGCAAGCGAACAGCCGATAATTGGAAAAAAACCATTTATTCAAATAGAGAAAAAACTACTCCGCAAAATGTAATCAACAATTTCTGGTCAACAGTCTCTATCTCGGAAATATAAGAGCCAACAGGAAACTAAGCCGTCGCCTGTCACACACCCGCACTTCCGGCACTATTTTACGAAAACGCGTACGAAAATTCGGAAAAAGACAATTGACTCTGATAGAGGAAATTCTACGCTATCGAACTAGGTCAAAAATTTCTTATCACCAGGCCCTATTTCGCTAAAGTAAGCCCCGACGGGAAACTACGCAGTGGCCTGTCACACACACTCGCACTTCCGGCACTATTTTACGAAAACGTGTACGAAAATTCGAAAGAAAACCATTGATTTTGATAGAGGAAATCCTACGCTATCGAATTAGGTCAAAAACTTCTTATCAGCTGTCCCTATTCCGCTAAAGTAAGCCAGGACGGGAAACTACGCAGTGGCCTGTCACACACACTCGCACTTCCGGCACTATTTTACGAAAACGCGTACGAAAATTCGAAAGAAAACCATTGATTCTGATAGAGGAAATCCTACGCTATCGAATTAGGTCAAAAACTTCTTATCAGCTGTCCCTATTCCGCTAAAGTAAGCCAGGACGGGAAACTACGCAGTGGCCTGTCACACACACTCGCACTTCCGGCACTATTTTACGAAAACGCGTACGAAAATTCGGAAAAAGACCATTGATTCTGATAGAGGAAATTCTACGCTATCGAATTAGGTCAAAAATTTCTTATCACCAGGCCCTATTTCGCTAAAGTAAGCCCCGACGGGAAACTACGCAGTGGCCTGTCACACACACTCGCACTTCCGGCACTATTTTACGAAAACGCGTACGAAAATTCGGAAAAAGACAATTGATTCTGATAGAGAAAATTCTGTGCTATCGAATTAGGGCAAAAACTTCTTATCAGCTGTCCCTATTCCGCTAAAGTAAGCCCCGACGGGAAACTACGCAGTGGCCTGTCACACACACTCGCACTTCCGGCACTATTTTACGAAAACGCGTACGAAAATTCGGAAAAAGACCATTGATTCTGATAGAGGAAATTCTACGCTATCGAATTAGGTCAAAAATTTCTTATCACCAGGCCCTATTTCGCTAAAGTAAGCCCCGACGGGAAACTACGCAGTGGCCTGTCACACACACTCGCACTTCCGGCACTATTTTACGAAAACGCGTTCGAAAATTCCGAAAAAAACCATTGATTCTGATAGAGGAAATTCTACGCTATCGAATTAGGTCAAAAATTTCTTATCACCAGGCCCTATTTCGCTAAAGTAAGCCCCGACGGGAAACTACGCAGTGGCCTGTCACACACACTCGCACTTCCGGCACTATTTTACGAAAACGCGTACGAAAATTCGGAAAAAGACCATTGATTCTGATAGAGGAAATTCTACGCTATCGAATTAGGTCAAAAATTTCTTATCACCAGGCCCTATTTCGCTAAAGTAAGCCCCGACGGGAAACTACGCAGTGGCCTGTCACACACACTCGCACTTCCGGCACTATTTTACGAAAACGCGTACGAAAATTCGGAAAAAAACAATTGATTCTGATAGGGAAAATTCTGTGCTATCGAATTAGGGCAAAAACTTCTTATCAGCTGTCCCTATTCCGCTGAAGTAAGCCCCGACGGGAAACTACGCAGTGGCCTGTCACACACACTCGCACTTCCGGCACTATTTTACGAAAACGCGTTCGAAAATTCCGAAAAAAACCATTGATTCTGATAGAGGAAATTCTACGCTATCGAATTAGGTCAAAAATTTCTTATCACCAGGCCCTATTTCGCTAAAGTAAGCCCCGACGGGAAACTACGCAGTGGCCTGTCACACACACTCGCACTTCCGGCACTATTTTACGAAAACGCGTTCGAAAATTCCGAAAAAAACCATTGATTCTGATAGAGGAAATTCTACGCTATCGAATTAGGTCAAAAATTTCTTATCACCAGGCCCTATTTCGCTAAAGTAAGCCCCGACGGGAAACTACGCAGTGGCCTGTCACACACACTCGCACTTCCGGCACTATTTTACAAAAACGCGTGCGAAAATTCGGAAAAAAAAAATTGATTAGGATAGAGAAAATTCTGTGCTATCGAATTAGGACAAAAACTTCTTATCAGCTGTCCCTATTCCGCTAAAGTAAGCCACGACGGGAAACTACGCAGTGGCCTGTCACACACACTCGCACTTCCGGCACTATTTTACGAAAACGCGTACGCAAATTCGGAAAAGGACCATTGATTCTGATAGAGGAAATTCTACGCTATCGAATTAGGTCAAAAATTTCTTATCACCAGGCCCTATTTCGCTAAAGTAAGCCCCGACGGGAAACTACGCAGTGGCCTGTCACACACACTCGCACTTCCGGCACTATTTTACGAAAACGCGTACGAAAATTCGGAAAAAGACCATTGATTCTGATAGAGGAAATTCTACGCTATCGAATTAGGTCAAAAATTTCTTATCACCAGGCCCTATTTCGCTAAAGTAAGCCCCGACGGGAAACTACGCAGTGGCCTGTCACACACACTCGCACTTCCGGCACTATTTTACGAAAACGCGTTGCGAAAATTCGGAAAAAAACCATTGATTCTAATAGACGAAATTCTACGCTATCGAATTAGGGCAAAAATTTCTTATCGCCAGGCCCTATTTCGCTAAAGTAAGCCTCGACGGGAAACTACGCAGTGGCCTGTCACACACACTCGCACTTCCGGCACTATTTTACGAAAACGCGTTGCGAAAATTCGGAAAAAAACAATTGATTCTAATAGACGAAATTCTACGCTATCGAATTAGGGCAAAAATTTCTTATCACCAGGCCCTGTTTCGCTAAAGGAAGCCCCGGCGGGAAACTACGTAGTGGCCTGTCACCCACACTCGCACTTCCGGCACTATTTTACGAAAACGCGTGCGAAAATTCGGAAAAAAGGAACTGATTCTGTTAGAGAAAATTCTGTGCTATCGAATTAGGTGATAAACTTCTTATCAGCTGTCCCTATTCCGCTAAAGTAAGCCCCGACGGGAAACTACGCAGTGGCCTGTCACAGACACTCGCACTTCCGGCACTATTTTACGAAAACGCGTGCGAAAATTCGGAAATGTTATACTTCAAAGGCGAACCATCCAAATCAGAAGAAATTTTCCTACTATTAGAAAAGTTTATTCTAACGAGTGAAAACGCAATATACCAATGCATGGTCGAAGTTAGGAAGATTTAGCAATAACATGAACGGCAGAGCATGATTTATTATTGCATCTATGTACCGTTGAAATCGAGGAAGTATTCTAAAAGCTGTTAAGGAACTGCCTATTCCTAGCAATGCTAACCAATATCCTATTGGACGATCGAATTCTGGAATCTACGATTGATGTCACGTGATTATTTCGTTGAGTTATTCGCACACACACCAGTTCATTTCACTAACATCACTTTTTTTCACATGTGGTATATTACCACCGAACAAATGTTCACAGTAAGTTATCCTATTCTTGATAAAGTTCTCTTAATTTGTTTAACTTCTGTTGTGGTCCTTTTGTAAATATCACCACGATGGTGCAGAAGTTCAATGTTCTGAAATAATAAGTGATACTGTATATTATCGTGCTTGAATACTTATTTTATCTATTGCAGTAATTAAAACACTGATCAATAATTACACTTCCTCACGTAAAGTTTTGTTTTGACACTGAAAATTTCACTTTAACGCGTATAAACATTCCACCACGTGTTACCGACATGTTGGATTCGCGTCGACTGGAAGTGGCTACAATTGGACAAGCTGTGCTTCGTTTTCGCGGGAAGATCCAAAAATACAAATATGCCATTGTTATGAAAATAACAAATTAAGAAGTGCTTAATTTGCACTACAGGAAGGTTATATATTTATAAAATTAATTATTAAATTAATTATGAAAATATATTGTATAGTAATATATAATACCTATATGTATTAATTACAAAATTTGATACATGAGCAGTATGATCATCTTTATTGAACATATTTTTAAAAAATTCTGTGAATGCACTATTAATAACGTGTAAAAGCATTCTGAGATGTGCAATGTGTATATATAAATTATGTAAATTCGTAAAATTTCTTAAAAATTTCGCTTTTTGTAACTTTAAAATGTTGTTTCAAACACTTATATGTCAAAAACTCTTGTTACAAAGAAGTAAATGGCACTTTTATGTTGTTTCTATAATGTGTGCATGTAATTCATGAATTAATTGCATAGAAGTTAGTAATTAATGGAAAACGAATGGTATCCTCTGTATGAATTCATGTCCTCTGTGGAATAATTATTAATAATTAATTAATTAAGGAAAAATTTATAAATGCATAAATTATGGTAAATATATATTTGCTTCTAACAATAGTTAATAGTTAATATACATTTCATTCAGATAGGAAGGTAATTATACATACTTATTTATTTTATGCTTTAGACCTCTTTAGTAATGCTAGTGTTAAACTGAACGATATTCTTCAGCAGTACAAAGGTTATGCTATATCGTTTATTTAATTACATTGTCAATACAAATCTTAATCTGTAATGGTTGTTGGGTAATTCTTGTAAAGTTTTCTTTTTCTGAAATGAAATCCGCAAACAAAATTGCCCTATTACTCTCAGATTTCAAAAAATATGTGTTTTTCTAAAAACACATGATTTTTAAGTGTGGTCTTATTCCTGTCCACTTCTCATATACTGTTGTATCTATTGCTTTTGTAGGGCTTTTATTTTGCAAATAAGCTGTTAAATATACAGCTTTCATCCACAACTTCTTTCCTGTTCCACTGTCATACAGGACTGCTTGTATCGTATCCAATAATGTTCGATTAAGCCTTTCCATTCACTTGAGACGTGTTATGTGTCATATAATCCATTACAATTCCTTTGTGTGAACACCAATTCTTGAACTCTCAGATGGTATATTTTCCTCCATTATCATATCCAAGTCTGTGTGTTGTTCCACTTTGCTTCTGCTGCTGTAACATACTTTTACAATCTCTATAGTGCTTCTGTATTTGATTCCATAAGATATATTGTTTCAAAACTAATAAAATCTAAGGTTGTCGTCACATATCTATCTCTGTCCCATATCTAACTCTACAAGCCCACGTATATTAGAATGTATTATTTCTAGAAACCTTTACGCCCTTTTTCTTGTCTCAACAAATGAAGACTTTGATTGCTTTGTTTCAACACATATTCAACTCTCTCATGTTTCCAATATTTGGGTGGCTCAATTTTCTGTGCTAGTCTACCAGCTTCTTGTTCCTCTGTACTTCTAATACTCTCACTGTATTTTTTCCTTTGACTCTTCCACGCTATAAAGTCTATCATTACATTTCTTCTCTACTAATATTGTTTCTTCATTCTCATAAACTATTACTTCATTTTCCTTGAACATCATCTCATCATCAATCCCAGTTATCAGATCTACTGACAATAAATTCTTTCTCAAATGTAGAACATACATGTATTATTTCTTTGCACTGATATCCAATTTCCATTCTTATTTCCTGCTATTCTTTAAAATAGTCTACTTTACTAATCGCATGTCTCTTTGTTCCTGAGTTTAAAATCCATTGTGCTGTTCCATTACTCTCTGCCAAGAAACATACTTTCTGTTTTTATCTTTATCTCCTATTTTTCCTTCCAAATGATTAAAATACTTACATGTCCCACGTGGAGGGTACATTTCTTAAGCCTCTTTTCATCCTGATCCTAAAAGTTTTTTAGAACTTTATTGCAATCATCCATAACTAAAATATTTTATTTCTCCGTTACCTTTATTGTCTTTCCAACATCTATGTGCAAGATATTTAGTTGAGTTGCACTTGAAACATTCTTTTTCCTGAGCTTTGAGAACCGCATGTTCATTTTGATCTGCTTTTTCCCTCATGTCCTGATCAATTAGTCAAGCAGTGAAATAATCTATTGTCTTTTCTTCTTCCTGCGTTAACTCCCAGGCAGTTGCAACTCCCAACCAGACTATACCTGCCCAGCAACATAGTCAAGATTTTAGTTGCAAGTGTTGTTTCTCTTATCTTATTTCCATTCTCAAATGTAGAACATACATGTATTATTTCTTTGCACTGATATCCAATTTCCATTCTTATTTCCTGCTATTCTTTAAAATAGTCTACTTTACTAATCGCATGTCTCTTTGTTCCTGAGTTTAAAATCCATTGTGCTGTTCCATTACTCTCTGCCAAGAAACATACTTTCTGTTTTTATCTTTATCTCCTATTTTTCCTTCCAAATGATTAAAATACTTACATGTCCCACGTGGAGGGTACATTTCTTAAGCCTCTTTTCATCCTGATCCTAAAAGTTTTTTAGAACTTTATTGCAATCATCCATAACTAAAATATTTTATTTCTCCGTTACCTTTATTGTCTTTCCAACATCTATGTGCAAGATATTTAGTTGAGTTGCACTTGAAACATTCTTTTTCCTGAGCTTTGAGAACCGCATGTTCATTTTGATATGCTTTTTCCCTCATGTCCTGATCAATTAGTCAAGCAGTGAAATAATCTATTGTCTTTTCTTCTTCCTGCGTTAACTCCCAGGCAGTTGCAAATAGATTATACCTGCCCAGCAACATAGTCAAGATTTTAGTTGCAAGTGTTGTTTCTCTTATCTTATTTCCTAATGCATGCAATTTGAATACTTACCCCGCAGATATGCAGCGTAGATTAAAATATCATGTTCACTTTTATATTTATAAACAAAAAATTCCACTATATGAGAACATTTTCGCTGTTCTGTATCTTTCTCATAGATATTGCTTCACTTTACCCACAACTCATGCCTCGATGTACAGATTGTTACATGAATTAATAATTCTTCGCCTATGACAGAAATTATTACATTTTCAACTTCCTGTTTGCACTTCTTTACATTTCTTGGTTCTTTCATTATATGTCTATACAAACCTTGTAACTGTAGAATGAGTCCCACTCTAAATTTCCACAAATGATATCTATCTTCACCCTTTTATCTGTTGATATTTCCAATTTAAGAAAACGCGTGCGAAAATTCGGAAAAGAACAATTGATTCTGATAGAGAAAATTCTGTGCTATCGAATTAGGGGAAAAACTTCTTATCAGCTGTCCCTATTCCGCTAAAGTAAGCCACGACGGGAAACTACGCAGTGGCCTGTCACACACAGTCGCACTTCCGGCACTATTTTACGAAAACGCGTACGAAAATTCGGAAAAAGACCATTGATTCTGATAGAGGAAATTCTACGCTATCGAATTAGGTCAAAAATTACTTATCACCAGGCCCTATTTCGCTAAAGTAAGCCCCGACGGGAAACTACGCAATGGCCTGTCACACACACTCGCACTTCCGGCACTATTTTACGAAAATGCGTGCGAAAATTCGGAAAAAAACAATTGATTCTGATAGAGAAAATTCTGTGCTATCGAATTAGGTCAAAAACTTCTTATCACCAGGCCCTATTTCGCTAAAGTAAGCCCCGACGGGAAACTACGCAGTGGCCTGTCACACACACTCGCACTTCCGGCACTATTTTACGAAAACGCGTGCGAAAATTCGGAAAAAAACAATTGATTCTGTTAGAGAAAATTCTGTGGTATGGAATTAGGTCATAAACTTCTTATCAGCTGTCCCTATTCCGCTAAAGTAAGCCCCGACAGGAAACTACGCAGTGGCCTGTCATACACCCGCACTTCCGGCACTATTTTCCGGAAACGTGAACGAAAATTCGGAAATGTTATACTTCAAAGGCGAACCATCCAAATCAGAAGAAATTTTCCTACTATTAGAAAAGTTTATTCTAACGAGTGAAAACGCAATATACCAATGCAAGGTCGAAGTTAGGAATATTTAGCAATAACATGAACGACAGAGCATGATTTATTATTGCATCTATGTACCGTTGAAATCGAGGAAGTGTTCTAAAAGCTGTTAATGGTCTGCCTATTCCTAGCAATGCTAACCAATATCCTATTGGACGATCGAATTCTGAAATCTACGATTGATGTCACGTGATTATTTCGTTGAGTTATTCGCACACACACCAGTTCATTTCAAACGCGAAAAATATTACACGAAAAGCGAAAACATGAGAAGGTTCATTTTCATCTTAAAATACAGTTGAGTCTTTATTTTTTAACAACTATATATTAAAAAGACATTGCTATTTATGTACCGAATATTGAAACTGTTTCAATCACACGTGATTTAGAGAAGTTTCTTAGAATTCTGCGATTGGTACAAAAAGGAACATAAAATCACACGTGTATTATACATATAAAAAATGAGATCTATTAGACTATTATCCTAATATTGTTTCTGGATGATTTTTTCTTTAAGATATTATACAAGAAACGCTACCGTGTAGCAAATACGTGACAAATAAAGAACTTTTAGTAAAAATGTAGAAGATACGCTCAGAAGTACGCTCACTACTAAACTTTGATGATCAATTATAGTTACTCAGAAGCACAAATAATTCTAATTATGCACATTAATAAACTCAGGATTCCCTCACATAACTCATAAAACAATCATGAATCTCGTAGCGTTCGTAATTTTTATGCAATACTTCATTTTAACCGAAAATCCTGCCTTTTCAAAGAAATAAAAAATATTCGAAAACTGTGGGTGACAGAGGAATTTCGATTACGGATTAATTTTCAGGGAAGCAAACTCTACAAGAATAATCCAATGAATATAACACATTAAAATTCTCTTTGGACAATGCTTGCGGAAGTTTCACTAAATGAAATAATTTCATTGAAAATGAATAATTAAATTAATTTCTCCGAAACCATCCCGAAAAAATGAAAACGATGTCACAGTTGCCCTCAGTCCATAAGAAAATAAACGAAATTATTCCTTTTATTCCAGCCTGTAATGCTTTAACAGAGGATCGCTATTCCTTTTACTGAATTAGTAATATTAAAGAGGCCGCGAGTACATTACTTTCGCTCTGAAGTATTAAAAGAGGGAGCGAGTGGTTGCATGCAATACTTACGACTGCGGAAGAAAAAGGGGAAAAGCGGATCCTTTCGTCCGAAATGTATGGCAATGCAACCAGCTGCCTTGCCTTTACCCGGTGAATTCATTTTTTAGACTTCGCGAGGTTTGTTCATGCCCGACGCCGTGAAGTTTTTGTCGTTCCACAACTTCTGCGATTTGCAAATTTCAAGCGAAACGAGCCATCCCCTTCTTCTCTGCGAAAAATGTTGGTTAACCCTTTGTAGAGTTTATCTTTGACGTGTTCCCAGCGTGGAGAAATAATCATACGATTGTAACTAGCTGCAGGATGCTTATGGAAATTTAATGTTTTTTATTCAAAGGCTTTTTGGGATATTGCAAAGTAGCAACTTGAAGTTTTAACATCGGTGATATATTTTTGTCATAACGTAGAAAGAAATCATTTGCTTCGTGATTTTTATCCTTTTTGTGGAGCAAACGTATCTATTTGGATTATAAAATTTTATCGAAATACTGCTGTTTTCGATTGTAATTATATTGTCATTTATTTATACACGAAGGAACGTGGATTCATTTATAATAATGCATTTTTGATAACATTATTCGTATTATGAAAGAATTGTTTTCATATTTGAATGCGAGAAGAGACGTAATTTTATTTTCACATAATCGCGAGATATTTTTATATAATGGTACTGAAATTTTGATGGCTTTTATTTTGATTAAATTTTGATAGCTTAAATTTTGATGCCTTACGAAGAAGCACACAATTCTCCGTTATCATAAATATAAGTATATTAATCTTTGAGATTAAAATCGAAATTTATAGCTTTTTGTGGACAAAAGAGTCCGAAGTGACGATCGCAATAATACAAACGAGATATTAGTTTCCATAAATCGCAACAATATGTTCCGTCGTATTTTAGGTTAAGAACATAAGAAGGTATGTCTCCAACCTAACCTAAAAGTTCCATTTGGGTCGAGTTTAAAGGATGACCAGGAGCTCATGAGATACCTGTTTTCCACGAAACTGAACACTAAACCAGGATAAACCCTTCCATTTTTACATAACCGGGGTCTCTCTATCATCAGAGTGTTTTTTCATTTGGAAAAAGCATCGTAAGTTGCAAGCTTAATGTCGGTTTAATGTTTATGCAGCATAACTTCGGTGCCATTTTGGCGTTTGAAAATCAGGGTCGTTAAGGAAGCACGATACGGTAGCAAAAATTTCCGTTTCAGTTTGAAAAATCTGGCCCAGACCTATTTGTCTTCATGAATTGCAGATGAAGGTTACAAAATGGAAATAGGTAAAACGCAAATAGATAACATCGAAGTGCTTGAATATGCATTTATATATGAAGACCGCGCTGGGAAAAATAAGGTAAGACCAGGTTTGTTGATTTTGTGACTATTATGTTTCTTGCTGGATGAAAAGGAGTATATTTAATGCGACAAGGTTGAAAAGAGAAATGAATTACCATTTCCAAGAATGCATTTCCAAGAATGCATTTACAAAAATGAAAAAACTAATTTGAGAGAATATTATTTTATAATCGCTTCATGCACATAATTACTATATTATTATATCATCATAGTAATAGTTTACTATGTATATAAATTATATTAAATATATAAAATTGAGAATACAGTAAAAGTATATTTTTATAAAATTTACTGAAATTTCGTGCCTGTAAATATACGTACATAAAAGTTTTAGTGAATTATTTATGCTCCATGCTGGCAAATTTTTAATAGCTGTTGGAAGAAAAATATAAGGAATGGGGTTTAGCAAAACTTTCTTTTCAGCTTACTGTGAGCTTACGAAATCCTGGGCCATATATAAAACGAATTTTTTTTTGGATTGTTTAATGAGTATAAATTTACAACACCAACCGAATGTCATTTTGAGTAGAAATATGAAATTAATAAACACATTAACTGGCGAGATACACGCTATATGCATATGGTTCATACGGTTGAAATAAGTAATACGCCATTTATATCTTGAAAGTGACATCATCCAAGTGACCTCCATTTCTTTACAGATATTCGCATCTGCTATGCGCTTTATGCATGAGTTGCAGTATATCTTTGGGAATATTACAAATTTTTAAGTTCTTCTGCGACGTGTGGGCGATACGAGTTATAACTTATACTTCAAAGCACTCCCCAGAAAGACATTGTCGACTGAAAGCATGGAATAAATTTATCTCGTATCCTAATTTCTTTGACATTTCAAATTCAACAAAATAAATGATAAAATATACACTATTAACAAATATCAAACCTTCTATCTCGTAAGTAAAATGAAATTGAATTTCTTCGAGTAAAGATTAACAAGACTAAATTTACTTCTACATAAATTTAACCATATTCGAATTTCCCTCCTCTCACGATATCAGATAAATAACATCAAATTTACAATAAATCGATTAAAAACAACGACTGGAGCAATTTCTCCGCCATCTGAAAATATCGACACTAAGTTGTTCGTTTCTCGATCTCTTTAATTTCCCGCGAAATACGATTCCTATATCCACGAGGCCAGCAGCCGTGGAATTGCATCGTTTATTACCGGTCGAAAATTTTAATTCCACATTTGACTCATTTTTTAACGGGACGTGCGTCGTGATTCTTCTGCAGCGGGGCCAATATCGCGAAATTTATAAGACAGATTGCCACTCCCATATTGCGAGGATTCGAACAAACCTGGCTCTTTGTATCGGGAGAATATGATGCCATAAGAGGTATTTCGCCCCCGACAATTCTGGAAAAGTGATATCAAATTTTAAGAGTTTCTCGAAACTAATATAGGATAGGATATGGGAAGGAATAAAAAAAGACAGATGAATAAAATATATATCATATGTACAATATACTGTAATTTGCCAAATGATCCGTAGTGTTATGGTTGCTCAGTGCGATGTTCCTGTAACAGACATGAAAGACTTCATTATTAATGTTTTAATGCAAATTGCGTAAATTTTTGAACAATTTGAAAGACACGTGTTACTAATTATTGCTATAATGTCAAACTAATAACATACATTATATTTCAATATTGTTAATTGGCAAGGAACGACAATTCTACAATTAATTTTGTTAATTTCCTAAAACTGTTCCTAAAACCATCTTCGAATTTTTAAATATTTATTATCACTGTCTTATATTTTAAAAAATTGTACACTGTTGATCGTCTAATGTGACAATTAGTCTCATTAAATTTATGAAATAATTAATGTCATTTAATATCGCATAGTGCGATGTAACCCCTTGCTTAAATGCCGGCTAGACAGATATCCACGCGTCCGCCGGATACAACGAGTCAGAGTGCAGCCAACTTCCGGCCTTTTGGCATGATACGACGATTCGAAAGTTCGTTAGCCAGCCCGCAACTTGCACCCTTGGATAATTGGCCACCCCATGAAGCAGGTTTTTGTTGTTAGGTAAGTTACGGTAAGTTATCATATATTCGTTTCTGTTTATTTATGGCGACGTTCCTTTAGTACGACGATTATATAGTAGGCGTTGAGACCGTCGATGGTGGTGGTATACTCGTATGTATTAGCGTTTAGCTTATTTTAGAGGGTATAAACAAAATTAATTAGCGATATGTAAAAGAATATTATTCTTCTCACGAGAACAGTGTGCAAACAATGTACGTAGTAAGAAGAAAATTCAAAAATTACACAAGTAAAACTAGAAAATAATTTGACGATATATACGATACTTATGATACACTTGTCGTAGATACGAGCCGTGGTGGCGCTAGTGAGTTAAATGGTAAATCGTCTTAAGGCTACCTCGCGCTTACTCGCGAAAGGGTTAATTTAGAATATGTACAATATCCAAAAGAATACACATAAAGGGGATGTATAGCTGTGAAGGTTTAAAATTTGTTATGGGCAGTGGATACTGACACTAAAACTACTGACCTGTAACGAGTTGTTGAATATACTATACATAGACGATAATTACTGAAGTATTCCTACGTTTCTATCTGAATAAAAATCAACATTAACTTTAAAAAGCAATGTGTAACTGTAGAAAGCAACTGTGTTTTCATTAATAGCAAAAATAAAATACACGAAACAAGGGATTTTAACTCCTATGTTAGATCTACTATTAATAGGTTTTTCGCCTAGTTTGAATCGAATTATTGAATTATAAAATGTTTAATTACCAATCAGTAATCAGTCATAAAATATTTAATTCCCTACATAAAATATTTAATTCCTTTCCACAAAATTGATAATATATCTCAAAAAATTTCATAAACGTGTAATTTAATAACCTGTCATTCTCAATAAATATAAAACGATTAATTGAAATTACTTTTAATGAAATTCGAAAGTAAACGAATTAATTGTTACATCCATTACATTAATCAAAACAGACTCAATTTTACCAGAAGAAGCTCTACTTGCACTGACTGAAAAAAATAAAAATAGAGACACACCACCTCAACCCCTTCGGTAGTTGCAATCTTAATTCTCCTAGCACCCCACAGTGTATCGTTCCCAAGTCCTATTCGCAAATTTTGCAACCAGATGTTTACTCGAGCTTGAAAACCCGGTGGCTGTCACGCGAACACGTATCGTAGATTCCCGATGGTCATAAGCGAGACGCAATAGGGGACACCATGATATTTACGATGGGATACCAAAGCATAGGGTGTCGCGACGTTGTCCGGACAAAAGCGTGCTTGCTGATAGCATCCTGGAATTTAATAACCACCGAGTACCGACTTCAACCCGTTTAGAATTTAATACTAATTTAAAAGAGATTAGTTCCGTATCCGGCTCTAGACAAGGATCACTACCCTCTCAGCCACCGCCCCCTCTCCCTTCGTCCCGGGGTGAATTTCAGGGGCAGTAACCGGGCACAGAAGCCGTGTTCCCATGGAGGAAGCGGCTTAATTAATTGAGCTTAATTTAAATTTAATTTAATTTCCCCTACACTCTCCTCTGACCTTCTCCGCTGTGCTCATAGACACGCGTGTCTTTTCCCGTCTTTGGGAATCTTTGGGATAAATAGAGGCGACATTGGAAGGAACAAACCGATGAGATTAAATCAATGGATATTCCATAGGGAGAAATTGTTGGTTCATTTCGTGGAATTTTTCAAGCAAATTTTGATAATTATAATTTGGTGATTTAAGAGAAATGTGGGTTTTATATTATCTTATCTAATAATTATATAATATCCCTTTTTAATTCAATATTATACAATTATGTTATTACTATGTAATATTATTACATTGTATTTAAATATGTATTGGTGCTTGTCACTTTTATATTTTTGGTTACATTCATTTACATTGGAATTGAAAATTATTCTTGACTATATCTATACTAAAGGATGAATTTTTAAATTGACTTTGGAACCTCTGTAATTAATCTCTTTAATTTATAATATACCTACATACACACTTGGAATTATATTTTATTTTTCCTTCCTGCTTAAAATTCAAATAAAAATATTAATTTCATAATTACAAATTACTTTGTTTATTTATTATATTATTACACTTATTAAAAAAAATAATATTTCATTTAAAAATACCTTATTTAACTCAACATGTTGGTAAATTTAGCATTAATATTCAGGGAAAAAGAGGGTGTTATAATAATATAATGTTTCCCCTGGTGTAATACATGTGGTAATGATTACATAGATTTTTAAATATACATGTATTGGAATGAGTGGAACAAGTATGCATGGGATGGAAATATCTAATGAATTCAGGTTATTATGATAAATGAGTATGCGTGTAATGATTGAGGTGTATATTGTGTATGTTGTGAATTGTGTATGTTAATGTAATGTATGAAAGAAGAAAGAAAAAAGGAAAGTGATTTGGCATACGTTAGTTGCAATTGAGTAGTAATGGTGAGAAGACGTGTTAGGGTGCGATTGTGATAAATCAATTATATTTCAACCCAATATTTGTGTTTCATAATCTTTGCAATTCAATAAATAATTGTTCTTATTGTTATTAAATTTCATCTACCACTAACAGGCACTTTCATAATTACAGGCACTAATAATGGAAACCTATAATAGTTACTATATTGTAAGGGTTACGAGTTTCCTCTCTAGAAGAATAAACACCATGATAGTTCTCGAGTTCCTTTAGATTTCCTTTCTTCCCCTATAGTCGATCGTAAAAGTATACAAAACAGGAAACTTTTTGATAATTACTTATTTTTATATTGATATTGATTTTTATTTGATGATATTTATTTATACTTTGCTTCTCACACTTCTTTTTACCCTGTTACTGCCTTCTTTAGAATAATATTTTTCTTTTAATATCACTCTCGGTGCTTTCTTCGCCAATATAGTGTGCGAATATTTTCCTACTCACTTTTCTAATCCCCGACACAATTTCGAAGAATACGACCAATCATTTCATTAAAAAGAAAAATTCTCTTCCAAGACCCAGATCTTTCACAACTATACCCGAAGCTAACCCTCTCAGACATCTTGC
Organism: Eufriesea mexicana; assembly: GCF_001483705.2. NCBI lineage: Eukaryota > Metazoa > Arthropoda > Insecta > Hymenoptera > Apidae > Eufriesea > Eufriesea mexicana. The sequence continues at coordinate 18,423 of NW_016917114.1, forward strand.
ATCCCTCTACCAAGCGCCGGGGTTGGTCCTGGAAAGTTCGAAGCCCAACGTGGAATGATTTACCTCGGATGTAAATCATTTCTTCTCGAGGCACGTCGTGTCGAGGTCTGCCGCCAGCTCCCGCGAATTTCGAGAAACGATTCGTATCTCGTTCGTTCCACTTAGCTCGCTGGATATCGAGCACCCCGCTGAAAAGAACTTTCCCTTCCTTTTTTCCTCCCTCGCTTCCCCGGCTCCTCCCTTTTTCCACGCGGAGGAATTCATCTCGCGGAAAACTTTCGGTTTTGTTCCACCCCTTCGCGCGCGTTCCACCCTTCGCGATTGCTCGTCCGCGGGGCGGAAGGAAGATCCGATTCGAAGGAAAACTTTGAATATTTACAGGTAGGGCGCGCTCCGACATTCTCGGGGGCACCCTTTAGAATTTATTAGCGAATATCGATGAAATTCCAGCGCGATTTAAGGCGGCGGGGCCGTGAGAGGGGTGGCAGGGGGTTGAGCGCGTGCGGCTGGAAAAATCTCGCTGGAGCCTGTGTCGGATCGCGGAGGTTTATTGAATCCTGAAAGGAAGAACGCGGGAAATTGTCGCGATTCTGGTTACAAGGGTTTGATGTTGAGAAATTGGAGTGGCAGGGACAAGAGTTTCGAATTGGTCGATGAGTTTCATGGTTTTATAGGCGGATGTGCTTTTTCGGGGGGTGAAGAAAGAGATTTATGGTGGAGAATTAGATAAGAATTTTCAATTTCTCTGATTTAAAGGGATGGGGTGAATAATTTACGTCCTGTAGCAGCGTGTCAATTGAAAATTTGTGATTCTACGTGATTCTACGTGGATCCAATATTAAATATTCGAATCTATTAACACTAGAACTACCAACCCAGTGAAAATGACTGGTCCCAGAATTTTCCTTTCTGCAATCACTGAACGCGTACACATGCTGTAAGAATAAAATTGGTATCAACTCATATCGAGAAAGAACTGTAATCAATATTGTAGAAACTTGGGTGGTGCTAAATAGAACTACTATTTATTAATTAATAGAATAATAAAGAATTAACAATGTGTGGTGACGATTAAGCATACGAATCTATATATATCAACTACAAGTAAGACTACAACTCAAGTCTACAACACCATGACAACTCAGTCAGTTACAACTAATGGCTCACAACTAAAATATAACTAAACAACTAAGAACTGTAGAGTCACACAGTCTTTACTTCGCTGGAAAGTACTTCGAATACTCAGATTCACTGCAATCTGTATTTTCGATTTGACTCTCAATAACTCGCAATCATAACTCTCAATAACGCTCGCTCTAAGACTATCTTAACTCTAACTCTATCTTCCAGAGCGGGCCCTTTTAAGTCCCTCTGGAAGGCAAGGACCTCCCCTGAAGGAGGAGAAAACTCCCTCCACGCAACGTTCTGAGGTAGAAGGAATTCCTCCTTCAGGTTAGGCTCTTCGAAGGGTCACCCACGCGGGGACCTTTCCCGAGAGGTGCTTGCAGACGCGTCACCTCCAGTTTACAATAGGGAAAATCGGGGTTGCGCGAGGCTACCTCACGTGGCCTGGCCCCGACTTTCTGGGACTCGTCTGGCCGCCAGACTCTAACGGGACCTCTAACCTGGCGAGGTGTTCCCTATAGGAACACTTCGACCATTGTGCCTTAACGACGTCTAAAAATATCCTGCACAACTAACAACCCCTCTCTATACAACTCTGTTCTGATCACTCTTTAGACCTCCAAGAACTCTCTTCCAATCACTCTTTCCAAGAATTGTTCACTACCCACTTTTGCCTTCTTTTATATCTTCCCCAAAAGCCTCCCTCAACATGATCAAACATGGTCATGCTAAGGGCCTGACGCATCGCCGGCGTTTTTCCGACCGACCTGGCCCTCGAACCCTCGCTGACTTTTTGAACTAAAGTTACCTATACACGAGGTGGAAATCCTGCGATAGTACAATATATTCACTCATATTCATCGTACCGCTTAAGTTACTATAATCTATGCCCGTTATAGTTACGTACCAATTAAAGATCGGTAGTTCTAGTGTAAATGACCAAATTTCATTCATAGACAATCCAAATCTAATTCAAGTTCGTCATTCCCGATTAAAGTCATAAATTAATTCCAATTTTGTCACTATTATAACTATTACATTAGACTATATTAATCAGAAAGTATAATTTCACAATTACAGACATCACTTCCGATTACCTGTTACATTTATTACATTGTCATATCAAGTGCATAAAAACGGAAAAGGAGAAACAATGGTACAAAGGGAAAACCAAAGATGGGGGGTGGGATAACATATGGTTGAGGTGTGTAAATAAGAGTATGTTTATGTTAGGTTAGGTTAAGTTATTATTATGGCTGTAGCATAGGCTGTTATATCGTTAATATTGTATTGTTGTTATAGTAGTTATATATTTTATATAAAATAAGCAATATGTATGGAAGATAAGAAGAGACGGAATCCTTGTAATCCAATAGGAAAACAATAAAGGATTATCTATCGGTAAATACCGGTTGAGCGGTAAGATAATTGTTAAATATTTGAGGTCCGAGTGTCCAAATACTTACACAAGTGAGAATGTATAAACTTATTCCCCGAGGATTCAACGTGGCCACTAGTCTCAAAATTGAATGACAAACAGAAACGTGATCATAGGAGGAAACTAGAACATGCAATATGTAATTACCCGTTACACAGCGGCCATTTCCATTAACTTAAACAATCTTCGCGTGCTAAAAATTAATAAATCCCGAAACCGCTAATCTCCTCCCGAATGCTCCATGTCACAGAATACGAATGAGCGAGAAACAATGAATTCTTCGTGGCACAGGGTGGAAAGAAACAAACGATCATGGAACCACCCTATCATCGCTTGACACGGAGCAAGGATCCGTGAAAGTGGGCCAGTCAATCGGTTATTCAAGTGGAACCACCCTATCATCGCTTGATACGGAGCAAGGATCCGTAAAAGTGGGCCAGTCAATCGGTTATTCAGAGCTTGTTAAACCCCATCTAGCTACGTACATACCGAGCACGGTGCGCGAGAACTCGGTTGCGCCATCTATCCATCTCGTCTACAGCCTTCGTCAGAGCTTGTTAAACCCCATCTAGCTACGTATATACCGAGCACGGTGCGCGAGAACTCGGTTGCGCCATCTATCCATCTCGTCTACAGCCTTCGTCACACGATCCAACTGGTACACGTAATTTCCCTGACCAATGATTCGACTAGATGCAAAAATGCGTGTTAAATGGCACATCTTCTTCCACTCTGATCAATCCAGACCTGAGTTCCTTCCCAGGCATGCACAGATGCAAAGAGGTCTAATGGAAGGAGTGCGGATACTATTGGACCGATCAGAAGAGACTCGCTTACCGAAAAATCAAAATACATGTAACAAGAGACGCCTACTGTTAAGTAGCTCTGAATCTGATTCTGAAAACATCGAGGAATTATCAGACATCGATCCGCAGCAATTTTCTTGGAGCGCACAAAATTTGGCTCCAAAAGTTTTTGATTTTGACGAAAATCTACCAAGAATTAAAGCAAATATTGACGATACAGACTTAGCACCCCATACCTCATACTTAGCACCCATACCCCTGTCTCAGCACCCCATACCTCAGACTTAAAACATCCTTCGGTTAGGCGAACTTGCATTTTTTCTTCCGCCGACTTTTACACATAGAGCCTTGAATATTCATCGGCAAAGTACGATGAGAAAGTTGAATCTGCAAGAAGTGGACGACCGACTTCGTTAGGGTGTTCCCTTTTCCAAGACCGAACTTTCGGTCCTCACTGGAGCCTCGGATAAACTTTGATAAAGTAATATTGTTACCGGTACCTCTGACAAACGAATAGCTTTCTACTTCGCCGGGACATGCTCGATGTCACTCTGGCCCGAGATGGATCGGATATAAAATTAGGAAAATCGTGCGTAAGATGGAAACTTTCGATAATTTCGTTCGAGTTGCTCGGTTAGGGGCGAATTCACGTTTCAGGATGGCTTTAGGATGGTGGGATCAAAGGAGGATCGAGTTTGGGAAATACTTGTACCTTTCCAGCTTCGATATTTCTTTCTCCTCTTATTTCTTTCCTTTTTTCATTTCTCGTTTTATCGATTGCTCCACGGTATTGAAAGTTAGCTCGAGATCCTCTGTGATATTTAAAACAGTGGACTGAGGGTGAATCGTATATTTTGGGAGGATATCTGTGAAGGTTGCCTATGTACACGTTCACATAAATTTGGGAACAGGATTTAAAAATTCGAATAGGTAAATAATTCTAACGTGAGTTCCTTCGCACCAGGGAATACTTGGGAATGACAAAGCTGATTGACTAAAATGATCCAAATCTCTATGAAGGTTTCCTCAAGTCGATCGATAAAATGGAAAAAGAAGAATGGAATGGGATATGGAACGGGACAAATAGATCAAAGATTTGCAATATTGTGGAAAAATTATTTCAGCAAATGCTTTCCCAGAACATGAGCAGAAAAGCTGGGATATTAATTAGAAGACTGAAAGATGGACACTTAAAAATGATCTATGAATACTTGTTGAAGAATTCGAAACCACCAGTCTACGATTGCTGCGAGCAACCACTGTTAATAAACTACTCTATGAACTCAGAAGATACGACATACAAGACACAAATATAAATTTCATACAAAATATGATTCCAAGATTACAAAAACGCATCCAAATACCCTCCAATATCTAAAAGAGACCAAAATGTACCACCGAATCTAAAAACTATGTCTGTTGCTAATGACTATACTGTCAATGCGACACTAAACTCAGGGAAAAAAGAGAAATTTAGGAATATATTAGTTTATAATAGAGGTTTCCAAGTTGAAGACTTCGTGAAATTTATTAAATTTTTCATAAGCTAGACTAATCGCGCCACCCTAATTAAACCTCCCAGATTTTAACATGCACAAAATTCGAAGAATTTCTAAAATATATATCCAATTTCATTGTGGATGAAATTAAAAACATCTTCAATGTAGAATTTTTCACAATTAAATCACAATACAAGGGGTTAATGTACATTATAATTCAAAAGTTTGGGATTATTTACAAAATCGGATATTCTAAATATTTATAAAAATATACAAAATATAATTACAGGTAACCCCCCGACAACACGGCATCCTATAACACGGTTTCGCTATAACACGATTCATAAATTGTGGGAACCCTCCTACAACACGGTTTCACTATAACATGATAAGAAAATTGCAAATACTTTTGTACAACACTGTACTTCTACACGAGCAGCGACGACGAAGAAATTTATTAAATTAAAGTTGCGCTAAATTAAAATAATATTTTTGTTTTTTTTTTTGTTTTGAGTTGCACGTACATTTATATTTTTAATAAAAATTAAGTTGTTTATGTAGAATTAAAAAGAAATTTGTTTTTAGTGAGTTTTCGGAACGTAACCCTCCTTTTTGTACTGGCTCTGGGTCTTATACAACACGGTTTCGCACAACACGGCATTTTCTAGGAACCTATCTATCGTGTTATAGAAGGGTTACCTGTATTTATATAAAGGAGGGAAACATACGAAACCTCGAATGATTAGTATGATTAATAAAAAAGGGACAACAAATTTCAGAATGCTTACCTCTAAAGAAACATGTAGCAGAAAATGCAACATCTGACCAAACCGAGTATCTCTAACAACGGTTGGAATTACGACGCAGCAACTATTTCTCGCGATAAACGGATTACGAGTGCCTACGTGCATCGAACCGAAATTAATTCGTGCATAGTCGCGGCGAGGGTGGAAGCGAGGGTTGGTCGAAAGTGGCCGAAAGGGAGGAAGCAGGAAGGCAAGGGTGGAAAGGAAAAGAAGAAAGGCACTTCGCCTTATCCGCGGCGTTCTTCGTTGTTTGCAACGGGCGACCGGGCTGAAAATGGGAAAAGGGGTAGGAGGAAGTGTCGCTGATGGGGTAGCTAATGAGGAAGAGCCGGGATAATGTCGTTATAATGAGTAGCTGCGGCGTAGACGGCGAGGTAGTGTTTTATAACTCGAATGGTCCGCACGCCCAAGGACTTTAAATGTCCTTGCAGACGTTAAGTGACTCGGGGTGGAAGTCAGATAGCGCTTTATTGCCATCAGCCAACCATGTTCCGTGGACCAACATCGTTCTCCTTTGCCCCTGCCAGACCGCAGCTGTACTTACTTCTCTGTCGACGCACATGCCATCCCTGACTTGCTTACTTTTCCTTCCTTCCACTTCCGAATCGCGAAAAGTTCCTTGCAGTTGGGGTAGCAAGTTCAAAAATAATTGAATTTTTAGCTTTGGGGAGGATTATGGGTTTCCACTGATTTTTGTTCGAACTCGTTATCGGTTTATTATTTTAATTTTGAATTAATTGTGCGATTGTGAATTGTAATATAATATAATATAACAGTAGAAGGTATACATACAGGTGGGGAATGTATAATAGAAAATGGAAGAAAATGGGGTGAAGAGAGTACAGGGTGTTAAATGTAAAAAAATATATATGTAATATATAGTACTCACCACTGTTGATTGGCTACTGACCCCTGACCATTGGCCACCTCCTTGGCACCATTAACCAGATCGAGTAGGCAAGATCCGTTCGATCCAAGGAGGAACCTGCAAAAGAGCATGTAAACATTAGTGCGATTTATATATAATCTACGATGGGCCGAAGATCGACGGAAAGTCACGATCATTGCCGATTTCGTTAATATTTATTTCTCTTCCATAATAACCAAAATTTTATTGATTATTTCGTTTTTATTATAAATTTATGCTCGGAGAAATTGGTTATTAATAATAAATTTGATCATTTATGCATGTTTCATAAACTAAAAATGTATTTGCATCTGTATGGGATAAATTTTCATGATTTGTATAGGTATACAAAGTATTTTTATTTCTACTGTACTTTTGACTTATTGTCAGATGAAGTATTGTACTATACGAAAAGTAAAATCGTTAGAAGATTCATTCTCATCTCAAAAATTAGGTTTATAAAGAGAGATTGCAAGTTTTTAAAGAAACATACAATTTTCGAAAACTTAGGGTCAGACAACAATTTCGATTACGGATCTGTGTTCAGGAAAGAACACAGATCTCTACAAAAATACCTAATGGGAAAAATTAAAAAATACACTGTTACGCTATTACATTTTATACACTTTCGCTCATGCAACGTAAGTAATTCACTTGCTAAAAAAATCGATGCACTAAAGGGACGAAATAATTAACATTTGAAAAACAATTTTGTCATTTTTCACGCGTAGATCGGTCACACTTAAGCTGTCATGGCACGAAGCCTACGCGTTTTATTGCTCATTAGATAAGCGACACGTTCCGTTGAATAAAACCCGAGTAATAGCGGCAGCAATGACTAGAGTGCGAAAGAATGGCTAGGGAGTCGGTTGCAACGGAAATTCTTCGGATGAATATGCATGCGTCGAGTATGTGCGACTATGGGAACATTGTTGGGTTCGGTGCCTCTCTCGTTGCATTCTGACTCGATGATTTGTTCCTGCGTTTTACGATGAAAAATTTCCAAAGGCCATAACCTCTTTCTCGTAAATTCTCCACCACCAACATCACCCCCGACACCCGCCCCCGTTTCCAAAGAAAGAAGAAAAATCACCCGGAATATTTGCGTTCGTGTCGATTTTTTGCCCGCTCGCGAAAGCTTTACGATTCTAAGCCTCTACGTTTTCTGGAATATGTCGTTTATGATAACGTGAAAATCCATCCCACGGTTCGTACGGTTCATCCTACAGCGCGGGGATATACGACGCCTGACACGCGTCGATTTGTTTCTGCCCTGTGCACAGCTGGTTTAGATGAAATGATATTTGCTTCCTTCCGTATTTACAGGACAACTCGTGTGCTTTTACCGTAAATTTTCTGCAGTGAAATTTGAGTAATTAATATTTTATAATTAACCCTTTGCACTCGAGAGGTGACTATCAGTCACCATTTAATAAGATTCTAATGATCGATCTTAATTAACATATTAAATTTAAAATTATCTAACTATGTGTGGAATGACGAAGAAAAATAATTCTACGCCTTAATTTGCATATGATTTCTCATTTACCATTTTAAAAATATCGTCGACTCTATGACAGAAAATCTTCGAATTATTATTCCTCTGTAACGAAAAATTCGTTGAGTACAAGAGGTTAACTAATATTAATAACTACTGTCCTCGCCATGTTAGTAACTAATATTTCAATAATTTAGTGTTTGTGTAGAATTTATAAAGAATTTGGTGATAAGCAAGATGCTAAGCTCGTGCAGAAGTATGAAAGATAAATGAAATTATACTGAATAATATTCAATATTAATTATTAATTATTAAATTCTACATCGAGAATCACTCTACATCCACTTTAAGATCTATAATACGAAATTTATTTGTCCTCAAAGTTATCAAAGAAACAAAAACACTGGAGAAAAGTAGGAGAAATTGAAAAAGGTGTTCGTTTCCAGAAACCACAGCTACAAATACGCGTTACAGACTGAAAAATATTTCCAAGCAAGATAAAACATCTCAACACAGCAAGCACCATATCATAACCCCGCATCCGCCGATCGATTGCAAACAACCATCACCACACCAGCGAGATTCCCCTCGAGAGATTAATTCTGCCACGTCGATGAATGCTTTATCTTATTCCATTCACTTTTCCGTCTGTGTTTTCCAGCCACATTCCACGCGAACGTTGTACCATGCCAGTTTAACTATCAGCCGCAAGGGAATGCACTTGGGAAATTGAGCCAGTCTATTTCTCATTCAGCGTTGCACGGAATGCAGCTGGTGAACACAATACGCGGAACGTCACCCTCTGTCCCGGCCATTAAATTCAATACCCCGTCCAAGAGGGTCGGGGACGGTCTGCCAAGGTGGTTGGTACATTATTGTCGAAAACGTCAGCCGTTTGCTCGGTCGGTAATCTTTCGAAGGAAGAATCCTCCGCGATGCGAGCCCCAAGAAACGCGCGGAACCCGACGATCGCCGATCTCGGGCTCACAATCAATCGCTCTCAGGACCGTGGGAAAGCAACTTTTCCTGTCACACGGCGGAAGAAAAATCGTCTGAGCATTCTACAGCCCGATTCGAGCAGTCCTGCACCTTTTAAAGCTTCGCTCCTCCGTGAGTTTGTTTGAAAATTTGATTCCAGATCGTAAAACGGAACTGGCGAAGAGATAATAGGATTTTTATTTTCTTCACATCATTGTGCGATTGTTTAACCGATTTTTTGAGTCAGAAAAAATTTCATGGATTTGGAGATCGATCGAGGGTTGAAGATGAATGAACTGAAAAATGGGGTTGTAGATCAGTTTATATACTCTCAGGTTGTATAATCAGAATGTGTTTGATAGTGACATCCCATAGGATTTATTTTCGAAAAATGAATTGTAAATATCTTAGCGTATAGATGGAATTGAGTATTAGGGGTTGATGGAGGAGGTCTCTTATCTTTTTATTATTGGAAAACTCTTTAAATAATTCCTCATTAATAAAATTGCAATGTATCGAAGTAAGAAATCAGATATTATAATTTAATCGCGGAAAGTAAATTATAGGTGTCAATGGGATTTGATATTTGGATCGAATCGAGTATTAATCAATGTCATAGATTGTAATTTAATATTAAAACTACCGAAGACAACGAAACGATGAAATATAAATAACAGAATAGTATAAATCTGCAATATACATATATACTTATTTCCATTATACTATTTGAATTTTAGTTAGTGATCCATTAAAAATCACTAGTCCTAGTATTAAATTTATTATCATTTATATAGTATTTCGTTCTAATAAATAATATTTGATTATTACTTTACACTATATACATATATAACGAAAATATGATTATTCATATTTATCTCAGAATAAATTGAATATATTTAACCTAAAACCAGGAAGAGAAAAATTAAATTTCTAAATTGCTTCCCTGACATCACTCATTTACTCATAACTATTATACAGAATGACAGAGTGACCACTGAAAAACTGAAGGGTTTGAAAAGTCAATTAATATTTCCAAATAAAATAATAAAAAATTAAAGAAAGGCACGTGTGTGTAAAATTTATTTTCCTTTCATATCTTTCAGTGTTTCAGTTTTAGGGATCACCGTGATTCTTATTTATTCTCAAACTACCTACGCAAAACCTCCATCACTAAGCCTTTCAATCCTCTCGAACAACTTCCTCCAACACACTCGCCTAACGAACAAAAACGGTAACTATCGCGAAGTCATAGCAAGAATCAATAACTCACGGCCACTGGCATAAATAACTGGCAAACCGGTCTAACCGGATGACAGGTTGTTTCCAGACGCGAGACAGTCCATCTGGAAGGACTCGGAATGATACACGGTACGCAACATAATAGAAAACGGAAGGAAGACGCGACGAGTTGCAGCAACTGAAGCGAACAGGGGTTCGATGGGGGTGGAGGCCATTCAGCTTCTCCGCTCCCTCTTCGTCATTCCGTGGGTTGCCAGAGACAGCCGTAGAAACTTGGGAATTTATGGCCCTGCGGCTTGCGGATTTTCGTTTTCTACCGAACGACCCGTCGTTGGAAATTCCGCGTCCTCGTACGACGACGCCGATGGAGGCTCAATTAATATTTATGGGGATGCCATGATCTCGTTTGCCCCACCCTTTCGTGCCAGAGATGGCTAAGTCCGTGGGACAAAGAGGAAGATCGCTATGGAATATCAGCTAAGCGTTCAACGACGATTTTCGCTGGAAAATTCGTCGAATTTATCACGAAGTCGTGGAAATTATGTGAAAATTGTGCTTCGAGTTTGAAATTGGCTGCGTGGTTGTTATCCAGACGTATGAGCTTCATAGGGTATAAGTTGGGAACAAAGGCAAAAAAGGCATGGAACATAACTAACGCAGAGGGCAATGCTGCCACGAAAAACTGGAAGGTGCTTACATAAACTGCACACCAGATGGCGCGAGCGTTACCTACAAGCTAAAGCATAATTTACAATATTATACATAGCATTGGTTAAAGTATGGCAAGAAATAGACGAGAGGCATGGAACATAACTAACGCAGAGGGCAATGCTGCCACGAAAAACTGGAAGGGGCTTACATAAACTGCACACCAGATGGCGCGAGCGTTACCTACAAGCTAAAGCATAATTTACAATTTGGTATTAATATTTTGAATAATTTCTTAATACGTTTATTTTTTTATGTTAGTAATAGTGTTCTAAAATAATGACAATAACGTGTGAATGAAACAAAAATAACTGATTTGTTTTTCGAAATTAAATATTCGAGGCAGCGAAGTAATTGTTTATTCTGTCTTCAGAATTTTTTAAGTTTTAATGTGTTACATATACAATTATTTGAGTAATTCTCTTAATAAAGCAAAGATTTTTATATTCCTATAATTAGTCAATCACGTATCTGCAAATTTAGAAAGTAATAATAATAAAATATAAGTGTCAAGCACTGGAAATAATGGACATTTTTCAATTTATAACATAACCTGTTACACACAATCTGTTAATTACCATAAAAGTAGATTACGAATTTCTCTGCTTCGCTACTTTCAACTCTATTCACTCGTTTCTGAAGAAAAGAAGATTTTCAATATTACCAGAAACTTTTATTCAACTCCAGTATTTCGTTACGGCAAAATAGGTAACTTGAAGGAAGAAAAATATCGAAGGTAGTAACCAGAAAAATCCTTAATTCTCAGAAGCAGAACGATTTATTCCTGTTACAATCCCCATTTATCGGACAAAGCTAAACCTCGCAATTATAAGGGACTGTTATAATTTTCTTCCTCCATGAAACGTAAATAAAAAACAAATTCTCGATTTCCATCTGTGCAAAGGACCGTTTACGTGGTTCACTCTGCGTTCCTTTCATGTCTCCATCCCCTTTGAGCTCCTCGAGTCGGAACAAGGCAGAGTCATTTACGGTCTAAGTAATATTTATGCTGCTTTTCTCCAAGAACGGAACATAAGTTCATCACGATCGCCACCGTAAAAGAAGCGAAAGTTTACGCAGAGACGAGCATAGTTTGTTCAACTACGTTTTGATGAGATCCTCGTCGAGGACACTCGAGTTCCGGTTAACCTGGTAAACTTCTTCCCCCTGTGCCCTCGTCGTCCATTTTACCTCATCGTTGCACGGCCCTCCGCCATTTTATGAATTGAATCGTTCAGCGACGTAAACGAGCCGCTCGCTGGCCAACGAGCAATAAAAACCACTGTTGAAACGTGAAATAAAAGCCCGAGAAAAGGCTTTTGTTTATAATCCTTTCCGACCGTTTAAAGACAACACTGTCTTGTTCAATGGAATTTTAAAGGCGGATACAAAACGATATCTATACATTTTTTCCAAGCGTTCAGACGTTGCTTCAAAGAACGGGAATGGAGGTAAATAAATCGGATTGTTTCGTTGTTTGTTCTACGTGGAATTCGTTCGTTAAATTCTTTAAGATTCGCCGATTATCGATTGGTATATTGTTTGATATCGATAGAGGTTCATTGTAATTTACAATCGACGTTCATTTATAATTATCGATGCCCAGTGGAATTATTCGAATTAAATGGGGGACAAATCTAACTCGGATAATGGGTTTGAAGAATAAAATATTGCAAAAAATTCAACAATTTTCAAATATGAAGGCTTTACATATTAAAGATTACTCATTGTCAGTCAAAAGTCAAGAGACACATCTCCCGCAGATTATTTAAATTTACAACAATTTCGTCTCAATTTGTGTCAAATAAATAATTACTCTGTGACTATTATATTAATTGTATTTTACACTAATGTAACAAATATTATTGTTATATAACTGTCATGTAACAAATAAATTAAATGTATGCATAAATCGAATGAAATTAGAGTCAAACGTTAAGTTAATATATAAATAAAATTCCTAAACTTATTACTAAATTTTTAATTCGATTTCTATATATATATCTCACAAAATAATAACACATTTTTCTATTCTATTCTATTTCGTCTTAATTTGTGTCAAATAAATAATTACTCTGTGACTATTATATTAATTGTATTTTACACTAATGTAATAAATATTATTGTTACATAACTGTCATGTAACAAGTAACTTAAATATGTGCATAAATCGAATGGAATTAGGGCCAAACGTTAAGTTAATATATAAATAAAATTCCTAAATTTATTAATAAATTTTCAATTCGAGTTTTATGTACATCACACAGAAAAATAATATATTTTCCTATTTCCTTTGTTCAAAAAGCTCAGTCATTTCGTAAATCGAAATTCCTGAGACACATCCTCGAGGAGCTTTCATCCCCCCGTTCTAGTGAATTCTTTTTCTCGATTTTCCTTCGATTACGGTTACAAAGATTACAGCGTGCTCTTAAATATCCTTTGAAAGGACCTTAGACAACGAAGAAAAGGAAGCAATCCTCGGAAACCGCGTTTCCTCTTTTGCCTCCGCGCGATGGCGTTTCCATTACGATTTACTCGCAATCTCCTAGGCAACGTGTTCGAAGCTATCTTTAAGGTCTCGCTCTTTCGTTTTCCTCGCTTCTTCTTCCCTTTTTTATTGGTTAAATCGTGCACTTGGTATTCCATAAGTCCGGTGGCAATTGCGTTGGCTCGCTGTGAAATTGGGAACAAAACAACGGGCAGCGTAACGGGGGCTACGCGAAAGACCCTTTTTCCGGTCAGAGGTCGCGGTCAGTTATAAACCTGTGTGAAAACGGGAGCGAAAATTCCCTGGGCGGAAATAAAAGTAAATTAAAGCACACGCGGTCGGTTGTTTAAAATGTAACAGCCAATTACTGACCTCCCGGCGTTACTGGTCTCGTCGATCGCGTCCGAGCTTCCTCCGTCACTGATCTACCGCCATCTTGTGGTCCTCGAACCGTCTTCGTCTCGTATAAATTTATTTCGTCGGATTGTCGCGTGATTGAATCGTATTGTAATGATTTCTTTTTTTCTTTCTATCTTTTTTAAAAAGAATTATTGCGATTTAGTATTCGGATGGTGATGAATATGCTTATTGTTACTTTTGTTGGTTAGTTTATGTGATCGAGTTATTTATAAGAAAGGTTACTTTTGTTGATCTCTTTTGGTTTTGTGGTTTTATGATTCAAAATGTTTCCTTGCCTCGTGTAAATATATCGTTGTGGTTTTAAAGATTGCTGTACTTTGGTATGTGGATGATAATTACTTTCTGGATAAGTAACGTGATTATGATGATTATACCGAAGACAGTAAAAATTTAACGAAATGGAGATGAGAAGTTCAGCGTTATTTCTAATTTGCAATTTGGAAAGATTTAAAAAGTGGAATTAATTATTTCAACGCCTTACATATCAATAAATAATAAATTTCCCTCAAATATATTATACAAAGCCTGTTCTTGATTTTAACCTAATTATCTCAGAAGATAAATATTATACGAGAATTAGGAGATTACTACTTTGTTTCTTGGCTTTTCTTTGCAAATATATTAACGATGCGAGGGTTGGTTCTCATGATGAATATTTCTAATTTGCAATTTGGAAAGATTTGAAAGGGGAATTAATTATTTCAACGCCTTATACATCAATAAATAATAAATTTCTCTTAAATATATCGTACAAAGCCTGTTCTTTATTTCAACCTATTTATCTTAGAAGATAAATAATATACGAAAATTGGAAAATTACTATTTTGCTATTTCACATTTGTTTGCAAATATATTAACAATGTGGGGTTTGGTTCCCATGATAAACGTATGGTTTAGTACGAGTGTAGTAAGAATAGGAGTATAAATGTAACTGTGGCAGTGTGAAAGAATGTGTGAAAAAGGGAGAGTTAAAAGAGAGAGAATGTGTGTATGCCAGGCGTAATACAAAGGGAGTTAAAAATTATATTTATATAATAAATTTTTGCAACTGAATATATACATAATTAAGTACACTATCTGTGAATTATTTAATATCCACCACAAATATTTTTATTAAACAAAATAATGGTATGCTTCTCTTGTGACCAAGGAATTGCCATTACACCTATTCTACCCTTAAATATTTAAATATGAAAGCTCTTCAAACTTTAAATATTTAAAAAACATTTTAATTCCACCAATTATCGCAATCCCTAACCCTGTCAAGATGACAACACGTTATAACGTATTATCGTATACTGACACAATAGGATATAACGCTACACGCGACGCAATTATCCATTCGCTTCCTTCCTCTCAAACGTTTCCACATTCCATTTTCTCGTGTCGGGGCTTCACTGGCAGAAAGCTTCAGAAATAAACAAATAAACCATTCGCCAACGTGTCACGTAAACGTTTTTACGATTCGTTTCGTCGCATCCGGATTTACTCGTACAGAAACGAGCCAAGAAGCAAGATCATAGCTGCCTCTTTGCTCGATCCGGACACACAACATTAAATCTTTATTGTTGCCAACACAGATCTTTTTTTT
>NW_016917114.1:33974-34207 GCF_001483705.2 Eufriesea mexicana
CTCTCTCTCTCTCTCTCTCTCTCTCTCTCTCTCTCTCTCTCTCTGAAAGCCACCGTCTCTCTCTTCTTCCTCTCCCTTTATTTTTCCGTCCGCATCGCCGTCACTGTCCTCCCCGTAAGAGGATCATTCTCGCGTAGTTTTTATCTCCCATTTTGTCCCCATCCCTTACGCCCCTTTTAAACCGGCCAATTCGCCTCTCGAACGAGAAAGTGGTCTGGGACGAAATGCAGGAA
>NW_016917114.1:34245-58878 GCF_001483705.2 Eufriesea mexicana
AGAGCGTGGAATTATCCGGTTTCTAGCGGATAGCCAGTTATCCCGGGTACGATTACGCTCGAGTTATGCCCGGATGTCCTGCCGACGTCGGGCTCTCCTATCGTCTCTTTTTGCGCCGCTCGCTAGAGCGAGGAAATTGTTTCGTTCACGGCCGCTCCTCGGTACACCCAAGGACAGACGATAATCCGAAATTTCATTTTTCGTTCTCTCCCCTGATCGTTTTGCCGTCGTGTCGGATTATATCCCGCAGCGAGTAGAAACGCCCCGTGACTGGTCAAACCTGGCGCGTACTCCTCGTGGGTCTCATTGACAGTGAGATTTTTCAAAGGAGGGAGGAGTGATTTTAAATCGGAATAGGTTGTTGGTCCGTGGTATCGCGATAAGCATTTGGGTCCATATGAAATAATAACGGAGCTAGGAAATGATAGATATGTACATGGACGAGATGGTGAACATGAAGACTCAATGCAAACGTCGATGACAACAGATCATGTGAAACCTTGGGCTACTGATCAAAGTAATGAAGAAGATCGCAGTGATGACGATTGTGTGGACCGAGAAGACAATAATCGAAATCAGGGATTAAATTCGGGACTGCCGAATTTGAGGTGTGACATGAGCGTTAATGTGTAGATGTGTGAGTGAAAGATCGATCATAGTAGATGAATATATTATTATTTGTTACTAATTGTTGATCCAATATTCATTCCAAACTTTAATCACATACCAAGGGGAACAAGATAATTCGAAATTACATTTATCCGTTTTTTCTTTGATCGTTTCGTTGCCGTGTCGGATTATATCGGAGAGTAAGTAGAAATGCCCCGCGACTAGTCAGGCCTGGCGCGTACTCGACGCGTGTCTCATTGACAGTGAGGTTTTTCAAGGGAGGAAGAAAAGATTTTAATACAGATAAGTGGTGGGTTCGTGGTATCCCAATGACGGTTGGGAGGTTTTCCGATGTTTCATAATGTGAATTTGTGTCGGGACAGGGAAGGTTGATGATTTATTTTGAGCGAATGCGGTAAGTAGAACGGTATTGCGATTAGTCAGACGGTAGATATATATATGTACATATTATTGTATCATTTCAAAAATTTGTATCATTTTAGCAGTTTTAATTATCGATATTGATAACTGTTTGAGTACATTATATGTACATTGATGTTCTGTTTTATTTTAATAAATAATTCATTTTGTATTGTTTCCAAAATGAGAAAAGGGATTAAGTGTTATGAGTTACTGAACTCGTTTTAATATGATATTCAAAATTATCCTCACTATAATCATGACTTAAAAATACATAAATAATATTTTTAGTTCTTTTCTTTATATACATATCGTCTCAATTTATTCGAAAACGAAGAACTTTAATTTTTCTTTTCGACTTTCAATCGAATGGCACACTATTTTACCACCCTGTATTTTACCTAAATGCTCAAATATATCATTTTCTCATACTAACGTCTGTTTCCTGACATCCCCACAATTTTACAATTCCAAAATTCAAAGAAAAGGAAGAGAACAAAATTTCCATATTTCTAACATAACAAATTAATACATTCACTGTATCTTCTTCCATCGCGTCAATATTTTCTAGCTCCAGCCGAGAAGATTACAATTCCTTTACCAAGACGAAACTTCTTTTGCAAGAAGCTGTAGCATGGTTCCGTTTACTTTTTAATACATAAGAACAAAATTTCCATATTTCTAACATAACAAATTAATACATTCACTGTACCTTCTTCCATCGCGTCAATATTTTCTAGCTCCAGCCGAGAAGATTACAATTCATTTACCAAGACGAAACTTCTTTTGCAAGAAGCTGTAGCATGGTTCCGTTTACTTTTTAATACATCGGCAGAAGATCGCCAGTAGCATCGTTATCGGTCTTTTTTCCGCTCCTTTTAACTTATCGTCTTCTAGCAACGTGCATTACGAAGATGCTCGAGAGGATGAATGTTGGAGTCGATGGCTCTCGATGTTGAAGTGGATGAAGGCCTGCGGTACATAAGCCTGGTCCATTAATCAGCTCGCAAACGGCATTTCGCAAGCTCAGAGCTTGCGACTCGAGCTCTCGGTATTGGCTAGTCTACCTTTCCAGAATTTATAGAGGCCTGACGAACGTTGATCTTCTTACGATAAGATGCCGTGTCCCCCTGAAATGCAGTCATTTTTCCATCGATTCTTCGTTATCGATGCTCGAAAAAATATTACTCCTCTCTATCGCTACTATTCAGCGGCTTTTATCTTCCGGTTCGACGTTACTTTTCACGGTTACGCTGCGGAAGCTAAATAACTCGATAAACGAACGCTCGAAGAACGAGAGTTATGGTGGTCAGAATGAAGCCTAGTGGCAGATTCAATTTTCTGTTTGAGTGATGTTTACGCGTTCGATTGATCTCTCATGCTATTCATTTTTCTGCTTTGCCAACTATGATTGGGTTTAATTCATAGCAAGACTGTGAGATGTAATGTTGTACAGTATCATTCAAAAATTTTTGAAATTTGGAACAATAGATTTTGTAGGCATTTTCCATTTAATTATTTAGAAATAATTTAACTAAAAATATCAAAGATGGCATAAAAATCACCAAATAAATGTCTCAGTTAATTAATTAGAAAATGGGATATATTCAGACTGAAATTGTTCTATAACAATGCTGTTTGCTACGTATTTCGATTTTCTGTATCACAGATTGATAATTGACAATTAATGAGTATAATTAATAATAAATGAGTTCACCTCGATTCATATCACACTGTAGAGAATAGAAGTTAATAGTATTAACGACTCGTAGGATATTTCAGAAGTTGGATCGAGGATTCAGAAGACCGGTCATAACCTCCAGCATTTGGTAACAGGAAGGTTAAGGTAGTGCTGGTCAACGCGGGGATTAGGCCCAAGGGGATGCGGACTTCGTGTCTAGGAATTGCTCTTGCGCTGCGTCATGGTGTTACGACACGTCTATCGCTATTCAGGGTGCACACGTCAGGTCCTAGAAGCTCATATGACACGTAGAAGCACAGACCCTCTGCCGTTAGAAATTATTTCATGGATTTCGATTTTCCGCTACACTGGTGAGCTAATTCATCATAAGTAATATAATTCATCATAGTCACGTTAAGATAATTGTTCATCAGTCTGTTATAATTATGAAATACATACGAAAAACATCAACGGTCATGTCTGTTGGTCGTTGGTTATCAACGAGGCTTCGGTGCCATAAAGATTGCCATGAATTTGCGAAGAAAATAACATATATATTAAAGATTAATAGAAATATCGAGAAAAAGAAATTAACACGTTAATTATACTGATTGTAATCACTGCCCCATCCGTTGCTTATAAATACAGGAGAGTGCAAGCCCCTCGGATCATTGATTTAGTTGAAACTATGCAGGTTTTTAGATTTAGTCATCCAATTCAAGAAAATATTTCATTATAAGGGCAACCACTCAATAGTGTCCGAGATATTTATGATTAGAGTTTCATTATTGCCTCAATTACAGATTTATTTCGAATATTTATCAGTTAATGGCGATATATGAAAATTTATCGCTGATGGCAATTATCGGATGTTGCTCTTAGGCCACAATGCCACTTGATAACTATCGACAACTATTTGAAAGAAATCTCTAGTTAAAAATAATAAAGCTTTAATCATAAATAACTCAAAAACTATCGAGTAGTTGCCCTTACAATGGTACATTTTCTGGAACTAGTTGACTAAATCTACAAACCTGCAAAGTTTCAACTAAATCAATGACTCGATGAACTTACGCTCTCCTTGTTACCCTAATCTCTGGAACTGTCAAAGTCAGAAAATGTGCAGTTTCCGTGTCTTCTAACTATAGCCCAAGTTTTAACAAATGGTACGAACGTGGTTTCTATCGATACTCATCAGATGGTGATCTTCACTGGACGCTTCTCAATTAAAATAGTATTCTCCTACTAATAACATCTTCAGAAGTCACCCTTCCAGATGGGCGTCCAGTTATGATCCCCATCTGTGGTCGCTAAAGCGGACACTATCGCAATTAAGCATTCGCAGGTAAGGGTAGCAGACCTCGTGCACACGCCACTGCATCCACATCCGATCGACAGAGCCATCTCACGCCACTGTGCGCAATAAGCAGCCAAGCGCCATTCGCAGGCCGCCATCTTCAGCGGTTTCGTTCATCGTAAGCCAGCAATTTGTTAGTCCCCGAGCGCAATTTTGTCCTTTCATTGCGCCACTCTCTTGAAGACGGCATCGTCGACCCGGTTCTCCATCCCTCTCTTTTTCTCTCCCAGTCAACGAAACAATTTCAGCCAGGGCTTTGCGCCGATTTACGTGGTTCAGGAGCCGGCGTCTCTCGCGCGAGCTTCGGGGCTGGCCATTTCGCAGCGCGGCCCAATACCGTGGATCCCCGGAATTATACGAAGAAGGAGGAACTATTTATCAGGCACGTATACCGGGACAGGCGTTCTCTGCCTAATCCAGCAGGGAACACGGCAGAAGCGGACAAGTTGCCATTGTTCCAACAGCTCGAAACTCCGGCAACTCGTGGATCTCTGCTAGCAGCCATCGTCCTTTCCGTTCCCGCTCTTTCCGCGGGCTTTGCCCGACTCCATTGTGTCCCGTACCCCTAGCAAGGGCCAATAGACCGAGATATAAGGTCGCCGCCGTACGAGCAGCTTGACACGACCCGGACCCAAACGGAACCAGAGACTACGGCGAATCCAGCTGATGTTCCTGTTTCGAGGCTACCGCTGCTGAATACCGCCACTTTGCCGCTTAATCGTCGTCTTCATCTACATATTGTGCATCGCACAAATGCCAGATTCCGCAGGTAAATCTCCGAAATGCCACGCGACTCGACATACCAGATACCCCTGGTGCCACGAGTACGACGATAAATCGCGCAATTGTCTTTTTTAAGGGGTCACCATGGCGCAACCGATGTCGGGGAAATTTTTGGGACAAACCACTTCCGTTCGGTCGAGCACGGTTAATAACGTTGACGAGGATCTGACGCGGTCGAAGAGCATCGGGGTTACGGAACTGTGAGTCGATTGAAGGCTTCCTTTGGGTGGCTGGGTGTTTCGTTATTAGGAGATAGTTTGGAGACAAATGAGGTGAACACAAGTCTTGGCATGTTTAGATGATCGTGATATATTGTATACAGGCTGTCCGACTTTAATCTACGTATTTAAATTACTCTTTAACTAGTTACTGTACCAAGAATGTTTGTGAGGAGAAATTACAAATTTCAAAGCACAGATTATAAATTACAAAATTGTCTTCACATGTCACTACAGAGTTCCATTAAAAATAAACAGAACTATCTTAGAATATCGTGTGCTAATACCGTTCCTATCCACTCTATTATATATTTCCATTATATGTTTTATATTTAACTGTAAACTTATTATCATTGTCTATACACATACTTAATACATACGCTTAATGTACCGCATGACATAATTTCAAAATATTCTAACTTCTTCATGCACAAAGAAAAAGAAAAAGAATAATGTAATTTAACCTTCTACAAATAAAATAATCTGTTTCAGCCCTAGGATCGCAATGTCCCAGGTCAAGTGAAGGACTGTTTGATGTCCTTATTGTCAGCGTCCCTTGACTTGTATATACTCATCGTGAACTAAACCACCGTTTGGGTAAACAGTGACAAGGACCGATATATTATCCTTTTAGACGACAGGTATAAGGATCAAGATTGTTTAAACAACCACCACCACCGAAAGACGCTGAAGCTAGTACACGCCCTCAATATTATACCAACCAATCAGTTGACAGCCGAACCTTATAAAACCACCGACAAGGCATTCACAAAAAGATTCTTTCTAAAAACATCAAATCATCGAGACACACCAACAACTCGGCGCAGGAAACAGTCTGCTATAGAACTCTCTGCAGTTCAACAATAACCAGGTCTACCTCTATCAAGTTAGAGTAGGCTGCATCTCAACAACATTGCCGCAACAGCGTAGCAGGTCTTACAACCCTGTGAAACTCCCCGAGAGAGTTGCAGTGTTCGGGAAGTAACATAATCAATAGGTAGAACTTTAAACGATAACCTACTTCTAAACATAGATTTTTTGAACATTTACGAGGTCCAAGATCGATCATCCAAGGACCAAACAATAAAACGAAACTTAAAAAGTAACAATCCTGGAAATTGAAACAAAATTTCAAACTAAAAAACATCTCAATTTAACCCTCAACTCTCGTACTTGCAATTACACAACTCGAAGCGTAAACAGCCTGGCAAAATGGAGCCATTTTGCAACGCGACGTCCGCGTTGTAACGCTAGTAAAAACGCGTTCCCAAAGGGCCGGAGCCTTTCACGGCTACGGCATTTTCGACGGTAATTGTTTCAAACGCGCGTCTCGCGTCGTTTCGAAAATACACGCGTTACACGCGATAAAGTAACTCGAGGGGCACGAGCGTGCTCTCCGCGGCCATGTCGAACGCACGCAGTGTCGCCCTCTCTGCCGACAAAGTGATCGTAAACGCGCAGCACACTTTTACAGTGCGTACAAAGCAAAAGCGACAAGCTGGCGCGATTCCCAAAGGTCTTGGCCCTCGGCTAACGAGCGGCTGAAACTTCGCTAGTAGGCTAATGAGAAACGTCAGGGAAACGGAGCTTTTGCACATGACGAACCTACGCCTCTACCTCTTAGCGTCCACGAATCGAAGCCAAGTTTTGTCCACGTTAATAGACGTCCCAGTCACTGGGTGCACTCTCAGTATGGAATGTGTATCCCTGTGTTTGGGAATGTTTGCAAATCTGGTCGAAGCTGAAGAACACTGTCAGGAGATTATTGACGTACGTAACAGCATAGCGAGTCAATACTCAACTATACGTATAGTGAGTCAAGGAAGATTTGTATTTTTAACACGATCCACTTTGAACATTGCTGTTTGAATTACCAATTTTTGATATTTACAAATTTTTAAGACAGTTGATTCTTAAATTTTTCGCGAGTGATCATGTGTACCATAGTGAGTAAAGTCAAATGTTAACCCTTTGATGTCCCCACGGCTGGGACCTTCGCAAGTCGAAAATTACACAAAACTACAGAAAATTAGAGAAATTAAAAATTTTGTATATTTACGTATTATAAGTAGTATTAAACACAAATCAGTTTCGACAAATTCTGTGCGTTCTAATGTCCATATATTGACCTTAAATTCTGTACAGAAAAGTAACTGCGAAATGCTAAATATTCTCTGCTGAGATCTGCCAAACGTAAAGGGTTAAGATAGAGTAAATAGGTAAATATGTATGAATATAAATGTTTCGAATGTTCCTAGGGTATTTTTATACAATTTTGGGATAATTTATTTTAAGCTTTTTTAAACAAATTGCAAATTATAATAAAAAATTATAAATTTACAACGAGTTACAGAGTCACAGTTAAAAATTTATAGTTTAATTATGTTAAAGTAATAAAAAAAATTAGTTGATGCAATATTCTGTAGTAATTCGTTTCATATGGACGTCTGAATTAATTTCAAAGGTACGGCTTTAATATAAAATTCCCACATGCAGGAAATGATGAGTGGAGATAGCAGTAGTCTATGCAGTGGTCCACATTTATCCTGGAGCTGCATACGTCTAATAATAATAGTGAAAAAGCCAATGATTCAGCTTCCGTCAGTGACAAAGTATACACGGGGCAAGCATAGGATAGGTCAGTTCGATAAAAGAGATTGAAACGTGTGAGTGGGATTGTGACAGCGAAACAGAAAATTATGCCTCATTTCGAACGTCAGTGATGCAGAGAATGAAAAGTCGGACGGACATGAAACGAAAATTATTCTGAAGATGAAAGTTCGCTTAATGACAGCAATATTATGAACAAATGATTACATAAATGTGGAAAAATTTGAATTTTAATACGTTCATTAGGTATTTCAAGATTTGTATATCATGATCAATTACTAATGTCCATATATTGACCTTAAATTCTGTACAGAAAAGTAACTGCGAAATGCTAAATATTCTCTGCTGAGATCTGCCAAACGTAAAGGGTTAAGATAGAGTAAATAGGTAAATATGTATGAATATAAATGTTTCGAATGTTCCTAGGGTATTTTTATACAATTTTGGGATAATTTATTTTAAGCTTTTTTAAACAAATTGCAAATTATAATAAAAAATTATAAATTTACAACGAGTTGCAGAGTCACAGTTAAAAATTTATAGTTTAATTATGTTAAAGTAATAAAAAAATTAGTTGATGCAATATTCTGTAGTAATTCGTTTCATATGGACGTCTGAATTAATTCCAAAGGTACGGCTTTAATATAAAATTCCCACATGCAGGAAATGATGAGTGGAGATAGCAGTAGTCTATGCAGTGGTCCACATTTATCCTGGAGCTGCATACGTCTAATAATAATAGTGAAAAAGCCAATGATTCAGCTTCCGTCAGTGACAAAGTATACACGGGGCAAGCATAGGATAGGTCAGTTCGATAAAAGAGATTGAAACGTGTGAGTGGGATTGTGACAGCGAAACAGAAAATTATGCCTCATTTCGAACGTCAGTGATGCAGAGAATGAAAAGTCGGACGGACATGAAACGAAAATTATTCTGAAGATGAAAGTTCGCTTAATGACAGCAATATTATGAACAAATGATTACATAAATGTGGAAAAATTTGAATTTTAATACGTTCATTAGGTATTTCAAGATTTGTATATCATGATCAATTTAGACTAATTACTAATTCTAACTCTTTCATTAATTTATCCATTGTTAAATGTCCATAGAAAATTTAAAATACTGATACCATTCTATATAAAATATTACAATATACTATTCTTTAAACACTGTCACTGTATAAATTATATATACTAAAAATTAAACGATTCGGAAAATTACTATTTTATTAAAAAGCAACAATTAATAATAATAATAAGTAGTAGTAATTATTATAGTAATAATAGCATTATTTATCACGTATTTCCATGTTAAATCTTATATCTCCACTATTAAACAATACAGAATACCACAGAGTAATCTGTGTATCAGATCGGGAAATATATTAATTAATGTATTAAAATTGGAAATTAATTTATTGTTTCCTCTTCGATCAAAGTGACACGAAGAGCCTAGGGAATCCACGTTTGCTTTGATTCAATTAATTACGACAAGAGATTTTGCAGACACAGTCGAGAAGAACTGTACGGGATCGAGGAACTTCAGTACTACCCGGAAGAAACTTTAGCCGCGAGAATAATTGATCTTGCTAGACGTGGAAGACGAATGGTCGTCGAAGTCGGACTATCGGAGGACCTGAAGAACGCTGACGAAAGAGGGGATTTTTTCAATGAGATTCAATTAGTCCGACAAATGAAGGATAGCTTCACGCTTCTTCCATAGCGAGTGTCTTCATCATCGGATGAAACCGTGTTGGCAGTGACAATTACACCGCATTTGAAAAACCACGATTCCAATTAAAAATATAAATCGAGAACGCTATCTTAAATGTACTTGCAGTGATCAATCAATTATTAATAGAGAAATTATCATTTTCTACAAGAATTTCATATTCCATATTTTTAACACTAACATTGTGTCAGTGTCAACATCAGTCAAAATAACTGTTTCCAATTTTTTGATTTTTGCAATTAATAAAAATAAGAAGCTGCTTTCTGTGAGATTAATTATAATTTTCATTGAGATAAAATACTACATCTATAAATACTATTATACATTTATTCTATACCGTATCTACTATTTAAATTTATACTACTTATATACGTATATACAGATGTATTATAATATTTATATGTAATCACACGGTAAATAAATTCAGAGATAAAAATTCCATCAATATCTGTCATTGTTACTGATTAAATTATTGCTAAATTTACTATAGTAGATTCTATATATATTTAAGTAAAACTATACAAAGAAAGTGGTTGGTTAAACTCAAAACGACTTTCCTCACAACTTTTTTCTACTTCTCACTACCAAGTTTCACACAATACTACTCTCTTGAGAGGATCGTCCCTCGGTTTCCCAAATTTTCCTTAAAACTACCCTTATCTGGGACTACCCGTTGGTCGCCGAAAATATTGCAAACTCATGGGAGCACTGTTCTAAAGATGGGTTTCATATTCGTCTTATCCACTCACTTTTACTCCCTTCTTCGTTTAGGGTCTTTAATCCTACGACACTATACTATACTATTCACAATTTCAAATTTATATTTAATACATCACAATACGTTGTTAATAAAGAGTCAGTTGCTTCTCACTGCTTAAATCGAAATTCTTGATTACTATAAATTTATTTTCATCGTAGCACTTCATCTATCGAAACTATGGGTAACCTAACATCGAAACTCGGTAGCTGAACAATCAGAGGAAGAAATTTCCCAAAATGAAAAAACCACG
The DNA here is from genome assembly GCF_001483705.2 of Eufriesea mexicana. Taxonomy (NCBI): domain Eukaryota; kingdom Metazoa; phylum Arthropoda; class Insecta; order Hymenoptera; family Apidae; genus Eufriesea; species Eufriesea mexicana. The sequence continues at coordinate 44,668 of NW_016917114.1, forward strand.
ACAAATGCCATAAAGAAACAGCATACTCTATCTGTCAAGGAATTTGTACTACCAAGCCACCCCGAAGAAAGTCATACGACTCCGCGACAATGAGTCAAGTTGAACGATAAAGCAGATGGTATCACGGTGGAAAAGTTGTCTCGGAGGAATAATCGATCCTGACTAGGGGGTAGGGGGTCGTAAGTCTCGGGGTCGAAATCGCGGGAAATTATTCCACGTAGCGACTGGTGGGACGAAAGACACTTCGAGCGAGACCTCGAGCTCGAGACAAGTTTTTCAATTACGAAATACACGTGTCCAGGTTATGGTCGAGAGGGATAGAGAGTGAGACACGCATAATTGGTGTGATGGACAGGCTGGACGAAATGATCGATCATCGGTCGTTGAAGGGCCACGCTGGTTGCACACTCCGTGGTACCAATTACATCTTTATCGGGTGGAACCACGCCTACGGGCCACCGTGATACATCATCTTCCTGCTGGTAGCTCATAAGGCGAAGTTTCGAGGTCGGGCAAAGATTTATGCCGGTCAGCTCGCGGAGACGGAGCAAACTTGCAACACGTTTCCCTCGAGTTTTCCTTTCCTCGATCAGCCATCACGCGAGTTCGCCCAGAAGAAATCATTCCTTGTGCAGTTGCTGGATGAATAGCTCCCATCGACCATTTCCCTTACGAGTTTTCGTCGGGAGAAATCGTACTATTGTTAGGTTTATTTGATGGCTGACGATTGCCATTGTACTTCCCTTTTTCTTTTATTCATACGATCAGCGTTATTTTGAGAAGTTAAAACATGGTCAAAAATAGTTTGTTTGATGTAGAGGAAGATTTAAAGAGTGAAATTTGAGCGTCTGCGAGGAAACTTGGATCAGTTTGAATTGGTTAACTTAACCGAATTGGTGATAATGACAGAATTTGGAATTTTTGGGTGATACATGTTGTCTGGTATCGTGTTGGTATTTGAAAAAGAAGGTAACAATGTTGTTAAGATAAACGTGGATATTGAAATATGAAAATTATTTACGGGAATTATACGTGGGCTGTTCGTGACTTGTGCAAGTTGAGAGGTAAGTTTCGCGCAGATGGCGCAGCTGTGTTACGCGTTGAACGGGAGAAGGTTGATTCATACGTGGCGTATATTTTATTCAGTAATCTAAAGGTAACTATCTGAGCTTTTAGATAATCGAATAATCATTGATTTTAAACTATACAAATAATTATAATGATAACACTGGGACTTTTTAAATCACTGTACACATATTTTCCAACATTGTTTTAACTGTGCTGCATCGAAATAATTTTGAAATAAAGAAGTAAAATGAAATGAACTATGCAAGTTTTTATTCCTGTTTACCTTTATCTTTCTTGTTCAAACATATTCCTAATTTTGTCATACAGGAAATTTTGGAACCTAAGATCTCTTATTTTAAATAAAAGATTTTAAATAAATAATTATTCAAGCTTATTCCTTCCTCTTCCTTTACTCTTTACTCTTTGTAATTCGCCTAGATAAAATATATGCTACGGAATCCCAAGAATATATTCAAAACGGACGACAAAAAGTCCAAGAAATAGATCACGACAATGGCTACACCAATTGCACCCCAAAATTAATTTTATTCCTCGTCACATTGTTTCCTAAGATATCTCCGTTCCTTAAACCCATTGTCCACCTACTTTTACTTAAGAAATAGGTCATGCTCCATAAAGGAACGTATAATTCATGAAAATTCTTTCCAATAAGCTATTATAGTACTAAATCAAGCCACTTGCCCCTTCTTACCTCCTTAATGCACACCTTTGAGTACGGTTTCAATTTTATATCAAAATTTCCTTCATCCAGAGTTAATATATTATTACTTTATTCTCCAAATTTATGCAAAACCGTGTATCTTTCAATTTAGTATCTTTGTATGTACAAATTTAAATAAGATTTGGAATTATTTTTCATTTCATTGTGAAAAATAAGTTTAACTACAAATCCTGCTTTCGTTTTCTCTGACATGGTTCACATAACCTCAAATAAACAGGTTTGCTCGCTTATTTCGAATTTTTATCAACTGGTGTTAATAAATTTTAGAGTTGATTAATAAAATTAGGTATAAACTTGAAACTGAAGTATTATATATATAGTTTTTTGAACTTTTACTTCTTCACTATGATAAAACCTAGGATTTTCAATTTTCTACGATTTTTTAAATTGAATAATTAAATAATTTAAAATATTCTACAACATATGACTATTATCTAAGTTATTAATTTTTTAAGTGATTTCACGACGATACGTGGTTGGATACTATACTCATAAAAAACTAGGTAATAAAAGAATTTGGGAATTTTTGGCTAATTTTTATCTAATAATTGGGATCTTTAAAATAATTTTTCTCGTTTCTCAAATAAGTTAACGCATATGAAAACGACGTGTTTTTGTGCTTATTGCAGGTACACCCATTGCTTCTGACGACCAGTGTGTGGAGAAGCGTGTGCACCTTCGTGAAGAACGAATTAATGGAATGGCAAACGGATCTGAAGAGGTAAAGGGAGTCGAATTCAGATTTCACGCGTTTCTCGATCTGATGCTGCATCCTGTGCACGCTTCATTTTCCTCTGACACGGAATTCCTTCTTTCCTCTGGACAGACAAAGTGCAGCACGAGCAAGATATTCCTCGAGAAATTTGATAGATACGAAACGTACGAAGTACGGGAGCCAACGCGGAACCGTTTCGGTTTTAGTTTTATTTCGCAACGATTTCTCTTAATTCTGGTCTGTGATTTTAGAATGTGCGCAAAATGCTTTAAAATTGGAGATATGGAATTAGTCACTGCAAAGAGGATATAAATTACGGAAATGCGGATGCATATCTTGGGAGAAGAGAAAGATTTCATTCCAAGTTGAAGAATAATCGTACAAATATTAGCAAATATCATTTGGCAATGTTAATAGCATAATTCATATATAAGGTAACAGATGGATGAATATTTATAATGAAGTGTTTAAATAAATATTTCTTTCTATTGATCAAAAGAGAAATTTTGAGAAATAATTACACAAATTAAAATAAATATGAGCACACTTATTTTGGATATTAATAATATGATATATGTCTTATAAAAAGACAGAGAAATAATTATGAGGAAGTATTTACATAAATATTTAACTGTTTTATTAAAAAATTAATTTATATATGCATTTTTATAGAACAAAATATGGAGTATTAATACAAAATTTTATTTAAAATATTTTTGTTTATCATTTTAAAACTCTTAGCATACAATAATCTTTGATTATGCGAATAAAAAGAAATTTGCACCTTCTGCAAGCTTGTATCTGCAATATTGTAGTTGTTCAAAGATTAACGTAACATTTTCATTGAGGATATAGAGTGTACTAGTAAGTGGAAAGCAAGAGTGCTGTTACGAAGTTTCCCGATACTTTCAGATCAAAATGTGTAGCACATGCCCAATGCTTTATCAGAATTGAATTGCATCTTCCTGTGTGTCAAAGTTCAAATATAACCTCAAAGATACTTTAGTCAATATCATTTAGCATGCTCTATTTGAAACTATTTAACACTGAACATGATCAAAGTGAAAATTACCAATTTCTTACGGTACATATACCAAAATTATCTATAGTAAATCGAATTAAATAAATTCAAACTAATAAATCACCATACCATACTACTATACTAAATATTCTTCATTCATTAACCTAATAATTTCACCCTCTTAAACCAAAATATGAACGTGGAATATAAAATCTCACCACCCAATAATCATAGTTCTTCAACCAAGCTTTTCAACCATAAAGCCAATATCATTTATCATGCACTATTTGAAACTGTTTAACACTGAACATGATCAAAATGAAAATTACCAATTTCTTGCGGTACATATACCAAAATTATCTAAATCGAATTAAGTAAATTCGAACTAATAAATCACCATAGCATACTACTATACTAAATATTCTTCATTCATTAACCTAATAATTTCACTCCCTTAAACCAAAATACGAACGTGGAATATAAAATCTCAGCACCCAATATAACCACAGTTCTGCAACCAAGCTTTTCAACCATGAAGCCCACAATTATTCGGTAACTAGATAATCCTCTACTTCAGGAACCTAAAAGACGAACATCGAAGACAAAAGACCATCGCCAAAATCTCCCCGTGTCACGTTAACACTAGAACTACCAACCCAGTGAAAATGACTGGTCCCAGAATTTTCCTTTTTGCAATCACCGAACACATAAGAATGCTTTAAGAATAAAATTGGTATCAACTCGTATTAAGAAAGAACTGTAATCAATATATTCACTCATATTCATCGTACCGCTGAAATTACTATAATCTGGGCACGTTATAGTTAGGTACCAATTAAAGATCGGTAGTTCTAGTGTTGAATATATCAAAGTGAATCGAACGCAGGAAAATTTCCAAAGGAAATTTCAGCAACTTCTTACCCCCCAAAAACCCTGGCGAACTCTTGGTATCACCGCAAAACCGTCAACGACGCTAATTGCCGAGCGATTCAACGCACGGGGCGGCTCGTTCACGCGGGCGCTGAGGCACGTCGAATCCGCGAAGAGAGTAGATCAAACGAACGGGGCTACAGCGCCATTTTGAGTCCGTCTAGATGCATGCATTTCAGATTATGCACTCGACTGCAGCGCTGCCAGCGATCGTCGGCGCAGCGGTGCTCACGTAACCCGGTCAGTGGCCGCTCTATACTCGCTGTACTTCGTGACAATGGCGACCAGGCGTGAGCGCCGCTGAGGTAATCTAGACTCTATTGCCACTATCAGGACCGGCGATCAGGGTTGCTTGTTTCTCTTTGAACCAACCGGGTCAACTGGTTGCAGTGTCAACACGCCGGAAGTGCTCCTATAACGGTCCCCTTCACGAGCCTCAGACTCTCCTCTACGTCATCCTGCTCTTGCAATCTCCTTTTCTTCATCCTACCGCGCCTATCGCCCAGACCTGGCCAATGCCGAGCCATCATCGTTTCACAGAGCTGTTTTGTCGGGATTTTTTCCCCGACGAACCGCGTGCCTTCGCTCAGCATGAATTTCTAGTAAGCGTATTAACCCTTTTCGGTTGTCGAGCCGGAGTCAGAGGGTTGTGGATCTTGCAATGCGTGCAGCTCTTTCGGGTATGTTTGAGGTGGGTCTTTGTACTTTCGTTTGAATTTTTGGAGGGATGTTCAATGGTGGTTAGTGGAATGAGGAAGGCGAGCTTTGATAGTAGGATGTGTTCTTTTGGGCAAGTTTGTTTTAATATTTCGGTGTGGTAGGTGGGTGTTCGTGTTACGTATCAGAGTCGTATTTATCTAGTTATTTAATTTGGTTTCGTGGTTTGGCTTCGAGAGGTTTTACTTTAAATGTATTTGAGTAACGAAACTCGTTAATGCAAGAAATTATAATATTATAAGGGGGTGATGGTTTTTTAAGTAGTCGGGCTAATTAAAATTTTAAATTGAGAATTAAAATGGATAAAATTATTTAACCCTTTGCACTCGAGAGGTGAGCTTCAGTCACTATTTCATAAAATTTGGAAGATCGATATTAATTAATATATCAAATTTAATGTAATGTAACAGTGTGCAAGGTATCGAAATCAAATAATTCTACAATTCTTTATTTACTGCTCAAAAAATATCGTCAATTTTTCAGTAGAGAATCTTTGAATTTCTACTCTTCTTTAGCCAAAAAGTCGTCGAGTGCAGAGAGTTAACCTTCCTAGAAAGGAGTTATATTTTTCGTTTATGGTATTCTTTGTAAATATATATTTGAAATTTGGCTCAAATTATTAATTATTGGGTATACGTTCATCGTATCTTTTATATTTGAAATTTTTATTCTTTATTTTATAAAAAAAAAAGGAAATTACGCTTCCAATTTATAATATCTTTCCAAGAAAATACTCACAATTTAAATTCAAAATCAAAGTCTCTTAACTTCCCGAAATTAAAATTATGTTTCCCATTTGTAAGATATTTTTAAGCAAACGTTACCAATTTAAATTCCATTTTTCGAATCAGTGACTTTAAAGTCACCCAACTATTCGAAAAAGAAATTACACCTTCGACTTCCTCAAATGGCCCGATAGGTATTACGTTAAACCTCGACGTCAGGATCGCGATCGATTGTTCGCGTGGGTCAAGCGTTAATCTTTTATAAAACGAGCAGTCGAAATTGCCCGACCCCGTACTTATCCCCAATTTATATTAAACCCGTTCCATTAATTAAGAACGTTGGAAGTACCCGATGAAGGTACGAACGGATAAATTGCTCGCGATGAATAATTATTTGCACACGTAGGGTAACTCGTTAAGGTAAGGAACACCTCGAACTGGCGGCGGGGGCGTTGAAAAATTTACGGCCAGCAAGATTAATGCTCGCATAAAAGGGGAAAAAAGAAGCAGGTGGAAGACATGCTTGTACCGCGATACGAGGTGTTTTATCAAGTTGCACGCTTCTGAACAAAGGATGAGCAACCGGAGAACCCGTGGCAGAGCGCCGTGAGCCTGAACGATTCGCCTGCAAGTTTCCTCGGCTATCTCCGCTTCTAGTCTCGCGAGACAAGCGATTTGACTCCTTGAAAGTAAATTTCCCGACAACCGGATGCATCGGTGTACTGCAAGTGGCTACCTCTATGATTAGATCGCGCCAGCTGCTGAGAATAGTAAACGTTTCGGATAAATTCTGCTTTTATGAATAAACTGCAAATCTAAAATTGCATAAATTACTATATTAGAATATCGTCCATGAATTAAACTTTAATCGATCGATGCTAGATCCGTCGATTATTTTGGAGTAGTTACAAGAGATAGGAAACAGTGTAATACTTGACGAATTTTTGTGCATTTTCTATTCTTTGGGAAAAATAAATCAGAAATAAAAATTGACATATAAAATATTTAAGAAAATGTAGAGTTTATTTATATAGATAGTATCATTTCTTCATCTTGATTTTAATTTTAATTTATTAAAATAAGATAAAGAATATATGTACAAAAATTCGCAAATTATTTGCATATTTGCAAGTGTACACGAATTTTAGAAGAAATGGAACGAGGAGAGAGATACAGTGATGAGTTAAACTGAATACATGATCAGAATTGTGAAAAAGAACATTTTGAATGGAGTTATGACAATTAAAAACAATATTGTCAATTATTTGTTTCTCGTCATAGTAAAATTTTTAGAAATGATTGAAATGTATCGTATTTCGACTGCAATAGTAAAAATTCCAAAACTACAATTTTTTGAATCAGGGATTGCATATCGAGTGAGATACAACTGCACTCCAACACTGTTTCTATTCAAATTATTACAAAACATATCAAAAAATCAAACATATGCATAAAAAATATAAAAGTAAACAAATAGAAACAATATTACATTATGCCAAAGTATAAATTTATTATTCATAATTAATTTATGCAAGCAAAGAATTATACTTATGTACCTTACTCGATATTATGAATGCTAATGGTACCAATAGAATTCAAAGGGTTGATGAATCCCCCATGTAAAAGCAAGGGTAAATGATTTTACAGACGAGTATAATTTAAACTAAAATTTAAGATTCTTTTCCTCGTAATTGCGAATTGCTTGTTAAAATTACGAACAGGGAGAAAGTAGGAAAAAGAGAAAGAACGAGGGGGAAGAGATAAAGTTTAGCTCAGCCACGCGAAATAGAAACCGTAAGTATCTTGTTAATGTTCCTTTTCTGAGCATCCCTCGCTCGAATTTCTTATTTCTTTTCTATTACCGGGGTGCGCTCAGTGCCAGAAGGATCTGTATGCAAATAGGAAACAGAACGAGTTATATTCTTTACACTTCGTTTCTGGCTCCTTGTGGTTCATCCATTAATTGCTCATCTCTCCCCTCGTTTCATCTTTGCTTCGCGTTGCATAAAAGAATATTTCCCTTGAATTCGAAAATTATAGGAACGAGTGCTCGTGGCAATAAGGAGTATCGTTTTACATTTGGTAATTACAGTATTCTATACCGTGACAAGACACTGGAATTAATTAATAAATATTAAAAGATTCTATAAAATAAACTGCTTTTACGTTAAATATCTTCTTCTATTTTAAACGATTATTCCAGGGAAAAAATTATTTATTTATTTGAGAATTGCAATTAATGGATTCAAAAATTGATTTATTTATTAGTGGCTTGAAAATTATTATTAATAAAAATTTCGTGCTATTTTTAGCATCCAGAAATAACAAATATATAATAATTTTATAATTACCGATTATAGTATATAGAAAATGTTTAATGTTTAAATATATATGAGAATTGTAAAAATAAAATATTGTTTCATTTATCGTAATTTAAGTTATAAATGTATTTCTACAATTTCGTTTGTCATTTAATTTACATTCCATTGATTTTTATCCATCGAATCGCGTACTTCAGTAGAGTAGGAAAATAATAAATCAGGCATCGCTGTTAATGGACGAAAATTATTTGAACGATTGAAAAATGATTGAACGTTGAAATAACGAAGATTGTCGCGGATCAGCAATTATTTTGCATAACAATTTTTTCAGATTGTACCATGAAAATTGAAGATGACAATTTAACAAAGTTCTAATAACGAAATGTATTATATTTCAGTGTCCCATAAAATACAAAATATTTTAAGTATTACGTAAAATCGATACCTCTTAATTATATGATATTCTAATTAAATTAAAGGTATCACCAACTACAGACATTTTATAATTAAATAGTAATTAAAATTTCGCTAATCGAATCTATTTATACCAGATGGACCTGTATAAATGTATGGAGTTCCATTTTAACATGCCAATAACGATTAACTTTTCAATTACGACAGAATATTTAAACTCTCCTATTAGAACAACCATATTTTTAGGTGCCCTCGCAATGAAATTGTTATGAAGTTATATTCCTACATCTCTCCTGAACGAATTATAAATTCTCTCCCAGACTTGCGCCAAGAGAATAATAAATTTTGAAAAATATTTCAATTTCTTTCACCACATATATTGCAAGTACCCTGATATTTCACAAAGTATAAATACTTAATATCATTTAATTATTTAATTATTTAAGCATCGAATAGAAATATTAGAATGTACATTCACAGAAAAAATGAACAAACAAAGCAATGATTTAGAAATTTTTATATATTCTTTACTTTCTGAGATAATCGATTAAAACAAATTAAAAGCAGACTATATACAAGACACTTGGAAGAAAATAAAATTGTCGCAAGTTTATTTCATTTTTAATTTAGAAAATAATATCTCAGAAAATAAAGAATTACATGGCGTCACTAAATTGATGGTGCAAATCGAAGGGGTGGGAATCCAAATGAAAGAGTAAGTGCAAAACGTAGAGTGACACTTCTTCGTACAAAGTTCCACAGGTTTCGCCTTTGACGATGACACATCCGAAGCAATAGCAACAAAAACAGCCTCCTTATCTCCACCCACAACTTGCACGTGTATCAATCATATCTCGCGATACGCAGCTAAATACTCAGAGTATAAAACGTCTCTCATATTTCACCAATGTCGATCAAACATCCGAACCTAGCCGTAATACCACTCGTCCGTACACCCAGCTCTCGCAAACGATGTCATCGGTTATTATTCAATCGTCCCTTCATCGCTGGCATATTATATCGAGTCCTTTCACCGGCTGTTTACTCGCGTTCGAGTACATTGAATCGTAGCCAGAGCCAGGTAGTAATTCACTTGCCGCTTTTTCAGCTCATCCCTCTCGGCCAGCAGCGCCGCCACGGATGGCTCGAGGCCTGGACCAACGACCGGCCAACCAATCATCTTCCCAGCCCGAGATAGCTGCTAGTTAGCCGGATGTTCAGGCTCGCCTGGTTATTCATAGAATGAGTAATTCCAGCCAGGCCCGCGGACGATTCAACGCCGGGACGTTTGTCCGTCATTTGGTTTGCTAGGCTGAAGTCAGGGGTCCCTGGTCTGCTCACCTGGCCGGCTTGGATAGACCTTGTCGTATTTGCCATCTCTCTTTGTGACGTTTGCCCCGCTTCATTTCCCATTTCACTTTGTTGAACTACGAAGACGATGGGGCAAAGCTAGAGCGAAAAGCTGAACGCTCCGAGGAGACGCGCTACGAGGCTGGACCAGCGGAACGGGCACAGGAGCGGGCTCGTTTCAAAGAAAATGAGGCTAGCATTTTAATGAGACACCACTGCCGGGGAGAGTGGCTCGCGAGAGACCGGCAAATAGATTCGCTGATATCCTTCTTTTTCCGCAAGCCCTCCAACCTTCAAATGCCTCGTTTTCATAAGCGGACACGCGGAATCGCGTGAATCGCCCGTCCCCTGCCGCTGCTGTCCCCTACCGCAGCGCCACCTGCTATCGCTCTCCTTTTCTTCGCCTCGCGCGCCATGCCATTTCCTCCGAGCCTTTCAGCGCGTCTTAAATGCGCGCCCTCTATGTATGTATGCCGACCGAACGGACGCTCCGTATTCACGTGTCTTCTCGTGCGCCCTACGAATGCTTTTCCGCTCGTGCACCGCTAATGATTAATGCGAATTCTCGGATACCGGAGAGCACCGAAGAGCAACGCTGAAGAGGGATCGCGTCGGGATGCCGCGACTTTGATTCGAAAGCCGGCCCTCTCATGGAGCCAGCTCCAACGTCTCTGAGAGATCGCGTCCTTTCTCCCGGTTAGGCGCGCCGTCTGTTGCCGATTCGAACCGGGTCCGAGATCGATGGTGCACGAACTGTTATACGGGAGGCTTGCTTCGAAGTGATTACTTTTCGTTTCATACAGGTGAAAGAATTCTCGAGAGAGTGGTAGACTGGCTTGAATGGGGTTCAGCGCAGTTGCTCGATTTCTCGTTTCGCCTGTTTCACGCTAGAGGGCAGGACTGTGTGCTTGAGTTTGGGTCAGAGGTGAAGGATGGTTTCGATACGTGGATTTGGATGATGTTGCAGATATTAGTTTGGAATCTTTTTTATTCAAATTGATACTGAATAGACGAGTGGTTACGAGGTGCAGATGCACGTGCAGGTTACGTGGAATTACGTGATTGATTTACAGCGTGCTTTACATATGGACGTTTTGAGGTTAGGTGGTCAGACAGTAAACAACTTTTGATAGGACAGAATTTTCGAGTATTTGCTTAATTAAGAGTCACTTTTAAACAGGCCACGAATATTTTACATTTCTCTGAACAATTTACGAAACGTGTTCACAAGTTGGTGCACACTGTGCATTAACAATGTTATGAATCATAATAGCTCCCGCTCTTCAATTTTAACGAACCAAATATTTAATAAAATATTTTGCTAACTTACTGTCAAAATATCGATACATCGTTAGCTTACTACCAAAATGCCGATAATTAAAATTCACCTAACTGCTAAATCACCAAGGATAAAAAAGAGGAGGAATGGCTAAATCCGATTAAGACCAGGCATATACGTCACGGACAAATTAAACAGAACATCGCCCATATAAGCATACCCACGAAAAAAGAAGTTTCCCCAAACAGAGAATTCCTACAATGATAAATGAGGTGAAAAAGCAGAAAAACTTTCTCGAACGGACAAATTTAATCGCGAGGTTGGCGCTACAACATGCAGACGCAAATAACTCATTCCACAGCGAACCGAAAACTCCGTTGTGATTGCGTTGCAGGAGCATACCGACCGCTTTTCGTGGACGAAGAAAACTAAGTCGAATTAATTCAACGGAGTCCAGATCATTAAGGAGGATTAAATCGTTTTCACGGCGACGAAGACGACGGAGAAGAATCCATTCCATAATCTCGGCGACGTTCGATGTCGCGATTTATTTGATAAATCAATGGGTCGACCTCTAAATTGTTCGTTCGCCCCAATCTAGGTGACTGTGAAGCAATTAAGAATCATGATTAACGACCATTCCTGCAACTCTCAGGGAAGTTTGCTCTGGCCACCGTTTCGCTTAACGTCGACGGTGGTTCCACCTGTACGCCAATGATCGGAAACTCAGTCTATGGACTGTGTTTAGACCTATCTTAAATGTGAATAATATTCTTTATTTTTATAAATTAATACTGAATACTATAACTCATAAAATGACCGTCTTTAAATTTTAATCAAAAATTTTGCATTCGACCGTATTGCTCTTGTTATTCGAGTTTAGGACTTTTTAATTATATACACGTAGAATTAATTTTTCGAAATTGATTTCCCTTTTTATTCCCTTGCTTCTGAAAGTCAAATGTAGTGCATTGTATCCACCACGAATAATAATTTGACTGATCGAACAAATTTATAATAAATTTTCAGAGAAAATATAGAATACGTAAAGTTTTATATATGATAATGACATAATAATTCATGCAATCTAAATTAATTATGTATGTCAAATAATGTAAATGAATTATGACACAATGTAAATAATTTATAGCAATTATATAAATTTTTAACAAGTATAGTGATAAGAAGATATTGAATAATCGTGAGAAACTATACTAATTTATTAAATCATACTCCTTCTTAAGCTTCGCAATGAAAAATTCATATTCCATTCATCTGTTTCAATTTCTTGAACCGGGTCTGAGATCTCAGATTTGAGATTCAATGGACAAAGGTATCATTATCTCACTTAGTTAGATAAACTGTTAATCCAAATTTCAGCTCGTTAATAACATTTCGAGATCAATTAGTTCTCTCAAGATGTCTCACGATCGTTTTAACGAACATAATTATGAAGTCAACAATGTTCGAGACCTCGGCGATGAGAAAGAGTGGCATGGAAACGGGAAAAAGATTCGGTTTAGAATTTGATGGTTCGAAAACTCAACGTCAGACCTGAACCGCGATATATCCCCGTGGAAAAAGCCAAAATTTACTGTCAGTTTGTCGTTGACCTGACGAAACGTACAGCGGAAATTCGATCTCTGATTGAAGCGATTTGAGGCAAAACAAGGAACGAGAGGTATGCCCTCTGCCCCAGCATGGTGGAGATTTAGGGGATGGATCTACAGGATTCCCTATGAAACTCGAGCTACCATATGAAACTCGAGCTACCCTATGACACGAATACATCCACACCTGGTTCGAACTGTGTACCTGTCACGTGAAAATTCATTTGTGTTCAACAAAATGCTACATGATTTTACTCTGAGGAATTAAGTCTCAGAAGAGATGAGTTAGATAATTTGATTTAGGCTAGTTTAATAAATTTCCTAATAGTTTCAGGTTGCATTTAAGCAATATAAATGTTAGGTATATTATTATCCGCGTATAAATAAATTTTTTAAATTACTAACATACAAAATAAAAACACAATCCTATATTTTATTTTAATCTAAATGAAAAAAGTTTGATTATCTTTTATTTCAAAAAGGATGTGCACTTTGTCAGCAAATTTTTACCTGTATGAAATTAAGAGACAATGAACAGTGTGCATACAATAATCAAAAATGATAAGAAAAATTCGAGAAATGAATATTAATCATTGAAATACTTAATATAAAATCTCAGTTTCTGGGTTACTTTCAATTATCAATTTGAAAAGAAACTTTTCTATTTCAGGAAGACCTTAAAATTCCACCATCAACCCCACGAATTTCCTCATATCCTATCTCACCTCATACATTTCAAGCAAACATTATCAAAACTCTGAAGGAAAAATTCAGAAATTGCCCAACGTTTCATATGCGAGGTAAATACGCACTCCGCAGCCAGAGTCATCGGTAAACAGTCCCCTTTTCCGTCGAGTGAACCTTTTCTTATCAGATGTTGCAGCCTTCTTTAAATGTTGTATGGCAGAGCTCTATCTCGAAATCATAATTCCCGGCCCCAGATGAAGTTGAAGAAGCGCCCCTTTGCAGATGGAATAAAGATGGGGAAAGCCATTCGGCAAACAGGAAACGTCTGCGTTTGCAACAGTTTCTATGACTCCTCATCCGAGTGCGCTTCCGGCAGGCAAACGGTCTCTGATATCTCCATCTTTGTTAACAAACCATTAAAATTGTACCGCGGTTTGCTCTCGCCCATTAACCAAGCCTTCTTCACCCTTTTCTAATCTCTCATCTGCTTTCGCTGCGACTGGCGCGCTTAACGACAATCATGCACCCTTCCTTACGAGTTACTTTGTTTTTGTACACAGAGAAACCATGCAGGTGGTGAGTGAGGCAGGTGTGCGACCCCCCCCCCCCCCCCCCCCCCCCGCCCCTCCCAC
>NW_016917114.1:59306-85752 GCF_001483705.2 Eufriesea mexicana
CCCCCCCCCTCCCCCTGATGCTCTCAATAATTCTGCAAATATTCCAATTATGCATCATTTTAGGCATATCGTACAAAACATTCTTCTATCTATACAAATGTCAAATATGGACGGAAAACACAATTAGCATACGTGTTAGTCTCACGTATACACGCGCGAATGTTACCCTAGCATAACAATGCTTCAATTAATTTTCTAAATATCTCAATTATGCATCCTTCTAAATGTGCAATACAATACATCCTTCTAATTAGCTGAACAAATTCTTCTAACTAACTAAGCAAATTCTAAATCTTGATAGAAAACTCAATCATCGCACGTACTAGTGTCATATATACACATATGAACGTTAACTCCAGCAGACTAATGCTTCAATCAATTTTTTGGAATATTTCAATTATGTATCCTTGGAAATATATTTTACAGTACATTCTTCTATGTATGCAAATTCAAAATTTTCATAGAAGACTCAACCACCACAGTGCTAGTCTCACATATACGCGTATGAACATTGCCCTAGCACACTAATGCTTCAATTCATTTTCTAAATATACCAATTATGCATCTGTCCAAAAGTATCATACAGTACATACTTTTAACTAGTAGAACAAATTCTAAATGCTGAGGAAAACCAACCACCACACGTGTCAGTCGCAAACATATAGATTATTCTAGCAGAAAAATGCCTGAATTAATTTTCTAAATATTCCAATTATACATCCTTCTACAATAGATATATCATACAGTACATTCTTCTAACTAACTATGCAAATTCTAAATCTTGATAGAAAACTCAGCCACCACACGTGTTAGTCTCACACATACACGTATGAACGTTGCTGCAGCACACCAATGCTCCAATTAATTTCCTATCTATCCCAATCATGTATTCTTCTAAATATATTCGCAATATATTCTCCAAAGTACCTATAAAAATGCCAAATCTTAACGGAAAACTCAATCCTAACTTACAGGTTTTAGCCTCACACATACGCGAATGAACGTTGTTCCAACACACCAATGTTATAATTAATTTTCCACCTATCCCAATCATGCACTCTTCTAAATATATTCGCTACACATTTTTCTAGCCACCCATAGAAATGGCAACTCTTGACATAAAACTCAAGCCTAACTCACAGGTGCTAGCCTAGCACAGGCAAATTATACAAACACAGTTCTAACTCACCATGGCCAACAGATTACCAGCCAGTTCGAAAAACCATATCACCCGACCTATCTCCTAATCGTTAACCAATGACCAACCAAGAGCAGGTAGCCATAGGACAGAGCTGGTCGATGCGCGGAAACGTCGGCGAGTTTTCAGCGGGGGGCCACCCCTTTTGGTTCAGCGCCCCGGAATTCAATAAGCCGCTTATTCCGGCACGTAATGCGGTAAGCCACGCGGAAAAGTTTACGACGCCCGCTAGTTTCGGTACAGTAGTGCCTTAAAAGTAACGTAGGGTATAGGGAGTGGTTCTCCAGTGTGCACCGCCACCCCTTTACGATGCACCCTGTAGCAGTTGATAATATCTGGTGAGCCATTACTTCCGTTTTCCGGGCGGACCCTGTAGCTTATCTTAAACTGGGAAGGCGGACGAGGAACCATCTAGGAGATTTAAAGTAAGCTGCAGTCGGCTATGAGCCAGCACCCACCCGCTTTTCACCCTGCCTTCCACCCTCTCGCTTCTTTTCATTGTCCATCTTCCTTTCTTCCACCGTCTAACGTCCTTTCCGTCATCTTTTATGATTTGCCACGGTTCCATTCGCGATTCGGGTTCTACAGGGTGTACGAAAATTAAATGCCACCATCGTCACCAAAAGATCCTGTATCTCCGAATCGGTGAAGACTCGTTGGAAAAAAATAAAAAATAAAAAAGAAAAGCTATGACCTCGATCACGATTCTCACGGTGAAATTTCTTTTATTCCATTATATTTTATTTTTCACGTGCAGAAAATTTTTGACAGAGACCATGAGGTGTGAATATGACAAGAAGAGGGAAATTATTTCTGACATATGGAAATTTGCAATAAATGCCAAGAGAAAGGATTATATTAAAAATGAAGAACAGAAATCTATATATCAGCAGCAGGTACTTTTTGGAAAACCCACAAAATCGATATACAATATCGATATGCAAATCTGTTCAGGTAATCAGTGCGAAACAAAGAAGTTGTAGATTATTCGATGTTCAATAATAGCTCGTGTCACAATAGTCTCCGAATCTAGGTATATTGCGTACCGAATTTACCCATTTCAAATTTTCTATTTTGAAATACACGAGTGACTCAATCTATATTCTGATGATATATCCTATATATCGCACTATACCATATACTAACTCGAATAATCAAAATTCGCATAATCGACGTTCTACCGTATCTGGAACATGCTCTAAGGTAATCTAGGTCAATGTTGAGGCTATTTTTGAAATTTTCGTCGATTCGAAGTTGCAGGAGAACGCTATAATGGTCGTGACGATTAATTTTCGTGTATACCAAATTACATATCGAGTATTAATAAATTAGTATGTCGCAAAAATAATTCCCTTTTTGTCCAATGGCGTCGTTCGAAATGTCACTCTCTAATTTGACTGACAGTGATTTTATTAGATTAGGCCAAGGTATAGGCACGTCACACGTGTTATGGTGATCGGTATCGCACAGATGAATGTACTTACATGGAACACTGAGGGCCGAGATTTCCGTGGCCACCGTTTAAACGAGTAACGTATTACGGGTTATTTGGATGGTTGGAATGGTTAAACATCGGAATCGAGATAAGTATCTCGTCTTTATTGTTCGGTACACTACCGGCGTTTTCACGGAAGTCGTTCGGTATTTACACGGCAGAGTTTATGGCCCGAGATCGCTATCGTTATTCTTACTTTAAAAGGTATCAGGAGACTTTCTTTTATTCCCTGCTGCGTGTTTTAAACGAGGGTTGGTGTCCGAGTTATTTTCTAAGTGTTCGTTTTCAGGGTAGCAATGATATGTGTAGTGTTTGGCAGTGATTTGAGTTATGTTTCTGGTACCTGTATCTGTAATTATACCTATCTATCCAGTATTACAATTTTGCGAGATTTTGAAGTTATTTCTAAGTAATTTGTTGCTAGCTCAAAATATCTGTAAGTTTGTTAAGCTATTTTGTTGATTGTTTATAAAAGTGCATTAAATTCCTATATATTAACACTTTAATGGCCGCACGTTTACGCAGTTAAATGTTGCCAAGGGCAGGCAATATTTTTGAAGAATTAATTTTAAAAAACTCTATTTAAAATTCACGAAGTAATACAACATGTACGAACATACACATAAATTAAACAAATATTTTTCCTTTGTGATACAATTATTAATTATTAATCGGCGGTAGCATCACACACATGTTGTGCGAGCGGCCATTAAAGTGTTTTAGTCTTTTTTAAATTTTATATATTGAATTTTCATTAAAATTCGATTATTAAGTGAAACGTCTAATAGTTTTATGAAGCCAGGCCGAATTTTTTAAAGTGGAAGAAAATTTATTTAATTTTCTTTATATCGATAACAATTCAGTAATTATTCGACGAGATTTTCTTTCCAATGTTAAGTTCTATGGAGAATATTTCTCAAATTTATTCTAATTTTCTACTTACTTATAATAATAATAATTTTAAAAAAATTGAACGTACACATATGTCCAAGTATCCTAGAAGAGGTTAAGTAAGGAGGTATGAGGGTATAGTGTATACGATTTTTAATACAAGCGAATATATACTAAATCGCTATGCCTCCATCACTCTGGAATCTCATTATTTTCAATGCACTTATGTAACCGGTGCTGTAAATTTTACCTCAACCATTGCCACTTCAACCTTCCTAGTACCGGAATAACTACCCTGACAAATAGACATCGTCCAAGTCTTTCCAGCGTGATATAGGGTTGCAACGAAGCCCTAGTAGCTTCCCTATGGGGTGTGGGACAAATGTTCGGCAATTCTTCAAGTCCAGTTACAAAAGACGACACGAAACATCCTGAGGGTTGTCAGACTTAACAAACGGATGGAATTCGGAACAGCGTCGTGGCGAAAAGAGTATCGACAGCGAGTCTTCCACGAGGGGTGAGTCCCTAGAGATTAAGAGACCACCCTTCGAGCAGGGATCACCAGTGAAAGCCAAGCGAAACGCCCAATTCCTTCACCGGCAGCAGAGTTATTGGGTAAACAATATCTGAATTGGTGAGTCACCGCAGTGATTCATCATTGGGAAACAAACGGAAGGTTTATGGGAGATGGAATGTATTTGAGTTCGTCTGTTTACCAGCAGTCTGATGGAAAGTATCAACTCTTACTGTGATTGCAGAAAATATATAAACATTTTATAATTCCAAATCTCCCTTCACGAAATTCATACTGATAATAATAACTAATCTCATACGATGAATATAATTACGCATATGTAATTTCTGTTTCAATAAAGGTCCATATTATTTTTCTAAGAACTGACTGTAATTATTATTTTATTAATTTGATAATATTAAAAGTATTAAAAAGCTCTATTTAATACGTACAATTCAACATTCCTATACTTGTGTGATATATAGTAATCGATAATACATATTATATGACTAAACACTTTGTATTAGGGTATTTACCTACATTTATATAATTGCATATTAACACTAGATGTACGGAAGGGTTGCTCCAATTATACAATGTCAACAGATTTAGTTAACTTATATTAAGACTGTTAATATAATATATACTTGTTTTTAAATTAAACTAATCGTTAAAACAAAAGGCACGTGGTTTCCTTTACCTGTCAATTTGACAGGTGTTCTTAGAAATAGGTATACAGATAGCGTCCGTAAACCTATTGTTAAGCGTAACATTTAAATAAAAATTTATAAATATATAATTTTAACAGTGAGCAACATAACTCGCTGATTAATGTGTATAATATTAACATACAATTATCCATTCATTATAAAAATTTATATTAATAAATCCACTTATGTTTGCATGTTGTTATATTTATATAATTAGTAATTACATCAATAAAATAAAATAAAATAAAAATACTAAACGAATCATAGATAAAAATTAAATAATTCGAATTAAAACCTAATATCAATTTTTATAACTATCCTCAACCATATCTCCCTTTAATTTTCCTCATCAACCATCGATCACGAATACTTCTCAAGTATCGACCCTCGGATGAAGACGAAAGCTGACGCGTCGAAGAAAGCAAGGTCGATCTCTCAGATTGAACACGCGAGAAACCAGTTAGACTCTTCTTGCGAGCTACTTCATTCTAACCTCCCTTATCCACGGTCGAAGTTTACTATTTGCATAACTAAACTGTTCCAGCAGCCGTGGCTGCTGTTGGCGCTGTTTAGTACGGATGCAAGCACTTTCTCGGGTCGGCTACAAAGTCGCTGGATGTACGTGCACATGGATACAGGTGCAAGCGAGGCCATGTAAAGTCCCGGCAGTTTAGACTTCCTACCCCTTTACCTGTGTCGCCCTCCGCCCTTTCTTCTTCGTCGCGTCGTCGCGCTAAATTGTGTAAAGCGCGCGGCAACCACTTAGTTTGGCAATACGCGTATTAAGCAAAGGATTACGATGAAGACGTTTACAGGGAGGAATTGTCATGCGAGCACTTCGTCACAAGCACGTAAACCACTTGGAAAGGGGATCATTTTGTTGCATCTGTGTTTGGTGACAATTATTCGGTGATACGCGATTGTCTGACAGGTTTTGGAACGTGGAATACCAAAGAATTTTGGGAATTTATACATAAGGAGAAAAGAAGAAGAAAATTGGCACTCTTTAGAATAGCAAGTGAGCTATGATTATTTCCATAACGCGACAGTTACTAATACTTATACCTAAAGACAGTTTATAAAGGAAAAACAATATTCACAACGGCATCAAAAGAAAATCACAAACGTTAGAAATCATCAGATACGTTAAAAAATTTAACCACATTAAGAATCAATTACCCTGAAAATTAGCTGGAAACCCTGTCCAAAGGAGCCCTTAAAACTACTCCCAATGGCCTCAAAGAATCATTCTATATCGGCAACGAAACCGTTCCATAAAACGCCAATCTACTCTATAAAGGTTCGCCTCATAATAACCCATAATTAAATAACCAAATTCCCATAAGGTCGGTCTCATTATCATAATATCCAACGCGAACGTTCGCCTGTAGCCGCGTGCAAGCTGCGCTGAGTAATTTATAAGACGCGTCGAATTTAAATTCGAATCATCCCTCTGCACCCCTAATTCGATCGATTCTCCGTTTCGTAAATGAAAAATAAAAACAACGGAAATATAAATAAAAATAAAAATAAAAATAAAAATAAAAATAGAAATAGAAATAAAAATAAAAAAGATGGACGATAAAATTTTCATAGACGAGAATTATTATTGACTAGTCGATAGTCGATGGCAGACCTGTCGCCGAAATATCGTCGAAATATCGCGAAACTGGTAAGCAATAGCTTTTGTGTCGAACGTAGGTTCATTATGGGGGACTCGAGGCAGCTTTCAAGGCGTCCAACGTCATCGACGAGGACAATGTCGGATATCGCTCTACGAACCTAACGATGCCGAAGAAGCACACCCCTTCTCATTCTTCCTTCCTTGGATTTCCAGTAACTTTAGCCTGAGCGTCGAACAAATGACGAAAGAAGAGATAACGGGCGTTTCCAGCTGCTTGTTTTTAGTGAATTGATAATAAGAGGAAAGGATGAGGTTGTGTTGGGATTACGGATGAAATATAGAGTGCTTGCAGAGATCGTAATTCGATATATCGTCATCTCGAACGCGCATTAAAAGGCAAGTGCAACGAGTGTATCGAGAGTATTAATCGCGATATGTATTAAAATAAATGTTTATGACAGTATAAAATAGCATAGTAATCCAATAATATAGAACAATAACAAAATATTGTAGGATGGCGAAACTGGTCTTGAGACACAGAAAATTCACGAAAGAACAAGAACACGATAACACAAACTCGAAACTCGTAAACTGATTTAACTTAGGGAAAGTACGCCAAGATAACGAAAACACACAAAGACGTATTCTTTTAAAACTCTCTTTCCAACACCAAGCGACTCACGCTTGTGCTGGTCACAACCGATTTCCAAGGGCTCTGTTTTGGTTGTCAAGGACCACGCTTTTATGCTTTCCTTAACCTACGCTTCACCTCCCCGTAGAGGAGTCACGCAACTTAATTTTGTTATATAGAATAACTTTTCGATTTGCTTCTAGAAGACATCGATCGGTTTACAATTTGTTTTCGTTGGCAATAGCCGATTCGCGATTTCTTTTGGTATCCTACAATATTATAACATATTATATAGAATATACTATACTATACTATATAGCTGCAACTATGAGCTGACTTTTCTCGCATGCCACCAACCGATATGCGATAAATTCGCATAACACTTTGTAAATATTATCTACTCATTATAGAACATCCTACTGTATCTAATTTTTTAATTTTGTATACAATAATTTGATTCAACTCACTCAGGTATGTTGCTCCATTCACCTGGGATGAAGGGTCCATATGGCTCAGCATATGACAGGTTGACAACCACTGCTGCAGAAAATAATACAGTATAGCATTAGTAAGCAGTCTATGAAGCATAATATAGTATCGCGAAATAAAATAAATAATGATCACAACAATCGTAAATAATTCGACAAAATAATTTAATTTAAATAAAATTATACTCCCTCATAAGGTTAAAGAATGACTAGATTTTGAATAAAAATGTACTTTCGTTAAAAGAGGATCGTGCAATAGTGAACTTACGTTGATTTTTGTTGGAATATTAACTTATATTTAAGAAACTCGACGACACGTTTCGGAAATAAGCGTGTCGTGACCGATCGTGGAGACGAGGAAGACCATACTACCTTGCAAAACAGAAACTGGGACCTGATGACGAAGAAAGGCAAACCGACCCACGATATAAACAAACGATCGTGACACACGTTGTCG
Source organism: Eufriesea mexicana (assembly GCF_001483705.2). Lineage (NCBI taxonomy): Eukaryota > Metazoa > Arthropoda > Insecta > Hymenoptera > Apidae > Eufriesea > Eufriesea mexicana. Next base: position 67,315 of record NW_016917114.1, read on the forward strand.
AGCAGACGACTCATCGAGCATCCATCGATCAGATCACTCGACAATTTCAACCTTCACGTGGTGACCACTGTTTTAATAACACTGATGGCAACGTGATGTCAAATTGACTATCAATAATGGTTGCTTCACGTCAAATTTATTATCTATCAATAGTGGTGACTTGAAATCAAATTGACATTGTATAGCTAGTATCTACATGATGTCAATTTAACTATCATTAGGTAGCTAGATCTTGTAGTATGCTACTAGGTACTTAGATCTTACCACTGACAATATGGTGTCAATTTGACAGCACCTAATGATCGCTATAGTCATCTATAGTGGCAAAGAGTCAATTTAACTTCAAGTTACTATTATTGTAGTGATACGGAGTCAACTTGACGTACATCACCACTCTGAAGTTAAAGAATTGCATATTCACATGCACACTCATAAATAAAATTCCTTAACTCTTTGCACTCTGTTGTCACCGCTATGGCGACATTGTAAGATAGCCTGTAACTCCGTTGCCTAGAATTCATTTACTCAATTTGTGAGTAAATGGATAAACTAATAAGAAGATTGATTTAACACAATAACAGCGCAACATAAATTATAACTAAATCTCGTAAAATAAATTCGCTTTTAACTGCGATATAATCTCTCGAGGACTCTTTCATACACAACGTCTATATGTAATGACTGTCATTCACATGACTGTAACTCCGCTGCCTAGAATTCCGCTGGATTTATATCAAATATTGTTAGATAAAATTCCCGAAACACAGGTTTACCGTATGTTCACTGATATATATTATACCTAGATAGTAAACCTTTGGCAGAAGAACTGATGAAAATGAAATGCTGCTTGACTGCCAAATATTGTACTATAAAAGCTAACAGGAGAGGTAAAATGAGTTGCTGATAAGTCATATTAAAAATTGCTCGGAATACAAAGAGTTAAAAATATCCTTTTATATAATAAATAGCTAAATTATAATAATAATAATAATAATTATAATAATAAATAGCTAAAGGTATGTTTCTTTTAAATTCCTACAAATTTATACTATAAATTCTATGGACCTTGGAAAATTTTCATAGCGATTCTACCCTTTGTAACAACCCTTAGAAATTCATATAAATTCGCATACTTACTCAAGAAAAAAGGAGAAAAGGAATACTATACATTATTACAAACGCTAATCCAAAATTTCATTTCTTAGGACAACAATCTAAATCCAATATCGAATTCAGTGAAAGCAACGTCAATTTAACAATTTTCCCAGCGAACGCCCTCTTCGCTCAACTAAATCCACATTAGCATAAGCTCCATAAACTGCGGAACCTAGACAAAAGCGGGAGCATGGCGTAAATTCGGCAAACAGATCGCCGCCTATTTTCGTATATTACATTTGAAAATTACGCGCGTTACAAGCGCCTCTGGTCGGATCAGTAAACGCAATTTCGCGTGGCTGGTGGCCCGCGAATGTTTCGTATCGAGATAAGTGAAATACAATAAAGATGCAGGAGACTTATCGCCTGTCCTTGGGGAGTTAAATCGCGCGGGACGAAATGGCGGGAAACGGTGGTTGGCGAGGGACAGGAAGAGGAGAGCGGAGCGAGAGTGACAGAGAAGGAAGGTAGCGAAAATGAATGGTAATTGGAGCATTTTAAAACTCATCACCATCATTTCCCGCAGCTCGTCCATTGTGGCCGCGGCTTGTTCGTTTTATCCGCACCGTTCGTACTAATGAACGACTCGGATCCCGGTTAAATTCGTTTTAAATACCTGATAGCCGTGGCTCTCGTACGGCTAGAGCTCAAAACAACAATGTTAACACGCCCCTGTCGACATGTGACGGAGCAAAAAGGTCAGGTGGTTCTCGAACAATCGCGTTTCCGACCATTTCACCCACCCTGTTTTTCCTCCTATTTTTTTTTTTCCTTTTTTTTATATTTTTTCTCCGTTCTGTTGCTACCCGTTTTTCAAATATTTCGATAGCTGCCAATTAGCATTCGTTCGATTCATGCCAAAAATCCGAGTTCCCGTGAACAATAACTTTTGTAATGGCTATCGTCGAACAGCACGATTGTATCGAGGTTTACGAACAATTTTTAATGGGTCAAAATGACGATGGGGATGTTTGGGGGGTGGAAGGGAACATCGTTAACAGAATGTTTGAGCATTGTTGTATATGGATGGTATTGAAAGAGATATATTTCTTGGTTTTTAAATACACGCTGTAATAAATTGGTTCGCTTGTTATAAATGCACATGTACAAACATAATATACATAAATAGTATACAAATGGTACCAATTTTGGTTGCCTCGATCGTCAATGATGTGCCAGCATACAAGAATTGTTTCCTTTGTATATTTATACTTCTTCGTAATTTGAAGTTTGATTAGGTATTACTTCTCTTGTATTAGATTTTGAAAATTGTTTCGCTCATGTAGGATCGCATTTATGGTTGTTTATCAAAATATTCGAACACTTGTGCAGTGAAGTTTTCATGAATTATATATATGTTCGACGTAAACTTTTGAAAATAATATTGGATCTAAAATAGAATTTCTAAGCTCTCATATAAATGAGTATATGGTCCCATTGGAGGTGATACGATTTAAATTTAATATAAATAATTACAAACATCCATATGTATATTTCATAAATTTGAATTTTTGGAAAATATGAAACAAATAAAGGAAAGGTAGCCATAAGTCAAAATAGCATCCAGAAACCATCATCTGTGGTAAGATATAAATGTTAAAAGCGTGTGAGGAAAATTATGAGAGAATTCGACAACAAATGCAGAATTTGTAAATTATTAAACTCAAATATATTAAATAAAAATTTACCTTTTTCTTATTGTATTGAATATCGTAAAACACACGTATTTGATCACAGAAGAAATTTGCATACCACTAAAATTCGCAAAATTATAAATCTGTCGTTGAAAATGATATTTATATCAGATTGTATAACAATAAAAGAAAGAGGCAATAATTATCGTTACTCTCAAAAAAGAAATATAAATATTCTTAAATTGGAATCTTGGTTAAATGAATTTCATCGTCCATCCAATTCTGCTTGCTTTCCATTATTTCTGATTCGTGAATGCTTCCATGGGAAGAGTACTATGATTTCAGGGAATTTTACGAGGCTGTAAACTTCTCTTACGCTGGATCCGTGACGACAATCGAGAAACTTTAATGGACGTAGAGTTAACAGAAGAAGCGAGGATCGGATTTATGAGCTTGGCGTTGTGAATTATAAATGAAAGTAGTTGGAATTGGACAAGCGTAGCTTCTTATTCTCAAAATTTATTGACAGACTCGAACACCGAGTTTAGCTGTTAAATGTCACCGTTGTTGAAATGCGCACCATTTTGAATGATATAATTCCGTGCATGATAAGCCACCGAATACAATAAAATTTTATGAGTATCGGTTGAATAAAAATTTAATTAACTATTTAACGAGAACACTTACTCGTTTGACTCTTCGGAAATTCTGATTTTGATCGTATGCATTTTAAAGCGGGCGAGAATTGTAGAATATTCGTTAAAAAATATAAATTCGAAAAGTTTTCGAGTTTCCTACACCGAACTTTCCCAGTTTCCCATGCAAAATTCGATAGAAAATTCATCGCGTGTAGTAAAGCGTTGTAAAACAAAACCACTGTTCTATTTTTGGAAATATAAAAGTTTAAACGAGTACATTTTATATACGAATTAAAGAGAACTTAAATCGAATTTTGATCAGAGAATTATTAGTAACAATCATTAGTCAGTGTTTTTATATAATTCATTTACAATAGATCATCCAGATTTATTTTCTTTAGAATAACGACACGTTATAATAAGATAGGCTTAAGGCGATCTTCCATTGAGCCCACTAGCGCCACCATGACCCGTATCTCCAGTAAACTGACCTATAGACAATTTACCAATCCTTAAACTATTTTCCAATTATACTGATACCATCCTGAGTCTTCCTTTCATACTACAAGCACAGAATCCTCTCACACACATCAATTTAACGTAACGAATATATTTCAATCGAATAATTAACTGAAAATATAAAAATGTAAGTGTACGAATACAAGTTCTTATAATAAAAATATACCAATTGACAAAAATTTCAATGTTCACAATTATTATTGGAAAATTCTCCCGCTGATCTTCAATACCTACCAATTAGTACCCTTCAAAAACACCAATAAATTCGTCTACAGGGATCCAATTTCTCGCCACACAATGGTCCCGGAATTCGATCGGTGACAGACACTGCGGCTTCCACCTTATTCCTCCGCGCCCTACGAACCCTTCGCTACTACGCCCTAACCGTATATCGACGATAACCAAGGGAGCAGGGCCGTTCGATGCCGGGCCACCGATTTTAATTCCAATTCCGAACGTAAATCTACAGAGGCGTTTACAGCCGCGAAATCATAAAACTCCGCGGGACGAGCGACGTCGTAAATTTAATATGAAACTTCCATAAAGCATAAACATAAACGGAAACGCGGCCCAGGGCCGTTGCGACAGCGGCTGTCGCGGGGTGGGTGGCAATCGTCGGAGGAAGAGCATGGAGCGGAAGTTTCAAAGGGGCGGAGGGACCTTTCGACCGTGGCGACAAGTGACAACAGCAGGCCAACAAGGCCAAAACGGCGTCTGTAGACGGCGATGGAACGAAGGGAGCGAGGTGCTGTCGGGGGTGGAAGAGGGCTGGATGAAAAGTTGCTTCGAAAATTAAAATTCGAACAACGCGATATTCCGTGTTATCCCGATTCCCGGCTACGATTTTCCTCGGGGTGAGAGGTATACCGTGAATCGCGATCCAGCTAGTCGCTGACCCATCCAAGAGGAATCGAGGCAAACTCAACCCTTGAGACTTGCTCTCTTCTAACTGATTCACGGTTAAGAATATACATCGAAATGTTAATTATTCAAAGGTTGACAGCATTTGTAAATTTTTCTAAATAAGAGAATCCTTATATCGACAAATTTCTATCAAATTGAATTATCACACTAAGATATGTACTTACAAAGGTTTTATATACATGTGGGATTGGAATAAGTACGGCCCTGAAAGAATGCCAAGTGTGTTTGGGTTTAGAATGAAAGTGACCGTGTGCAAAAGGATTCACTGCAAAGAATGTTTATGGTAGGGTCGAGGGAAAGTTTAGGGATGCATCCAGAGTGGCTGTGAAGTACCTGGCCCACCGATGTTGCGTGGGAAAGGGGCATGATTGGAAAGGAAAGTCTGGGTATGGAAAAGGACAGAATGAATGCTTTAAATAAGGGTGCAAGGGAGTGGGCACCTCCAGTCTTCAGTCTCCAGGAGTCTTTAAGAGTTCTTAAGCTAGTGTCTAAGAGTGTGTCAGTAAGAAGAAGTCAAAGTCGAACGTGCCCATAGCGAATCCCTCCTGTTTCATAGCTGTCAATCTACGTATAAGCTTATTTTATTCCATTAAGAAGTAAAGCAACGCTATTTTAGCCAATCTACCCAACTCAATCCTACATACATATATATTAAAGGTATTAAAGGTAATACAGGGTGACCATAAAAAGATTGAATGATATAAAGCAAAAATAATTTTTGACAGACACGTGTTCTTCTAATTTTTTATTTTTTCATTTGGAAATATAATTAACCCTTTGCACTGGAGAGGTGAGTCTCAGTCGTCATTTAATCAGATTCTAAGGATCGTTTTTAATTAATATCTCCTATTTAAAATTGTCCAACGACGCGTGGAATATCGAGATAAAATATTACTACGTTTTACAATTAATTTACATTTCTAATTTACCGTTTTGAAAATATCATCAACCTTATGGCAGAAAGTCTTCGAATTGCTATGTTTCTGTAACAGAAATATCGCCGAGTGCTTAGGGTTAATAGTCCTTTTTCAGTATTATGCGTGAAAAACATCCCTTAAGTGGCCATAATTTTCCTGCTTATGAAAAAAGAAAATAAAGGAGATTGGAAATGAACAAGTTGTGACGTTTTCAAACCCATCAGCTTGTTCGTGACCACCCTGTATAAATTGAAGAAAATAGAACGACCGTTAAATTTATTTATCACCTTACTTCTAATTACTGCGATACGTTATTATTCAAAAAGCCAAAGGAATTAGCAAGCGTCCGTTTTGATATGAATCCTTCGATCGAAATCCACGCTTAAGACACAGACGTTTATGATCTAGAGATACAGGCGTGTATACAAATTTACATACAAATCACATTTACGCACCAGGAACATGCAACCATCGAACACACGCCAACTTGACATTAAAACATCGCACGTGTAATAGAGACTTATAAAGGAACTCTTAAGTAAAACGTGCAATGATTAGGACACGGGTTCGGAAATTAAGGAGCCAATTACACATTCAAAATACGAACTATATTTATTAGCCAACAGCATGCAACGATCAAACACACGCAAACCGGTTGAAATCCACACTGAAGACGCACGTTTACAAGTTAAGGATACAAGCATAATCCTAATCCATATACAAATTACATTTATGTTAAAGGACACACGACAATCAAACGCATGCAAACCAGCAGAGATCTACATTTAGAACACATCTCAGAAATTAAGGTTATAATTCAAATCTATATACAAATCGTATTTACGTGCAAGAACATGCGACGATCAAACACATCAGTGAATCAATTAAAATCCATATTCGAGAAATACGTTTAGAAGTTAAGGACAATCGCATATTTAAATTTATATACAAATCATGCTTCTGTATCAAGAATATCAAATGGTGAAATACACGCAAACTAGTTGAAATCCAAACTCAAAGACACAACCACCCCTTCAAATCTATAATACCAACCCTATTTATTCAATTAATACAAAATCATAGACACAAACATAGCAGTGATACAGTTAAATATACAACTAAAAATATTGCTATAATAATACAACAATAATAATGTAAAATGTCTGTTCACTATACTGCGTTTTACTGTACCTACGCCATTATAAATGCGAATTTTAATACAAACACCCATAACTAATTGAAATCCAAACTCAAAGACACAACCACCCCTCTAAATTTATAATGCCAACCTTATTTATTTAATCAATACAGAATCATAGCAATAATACAAACATAGCAATAATACAATTAAATATACAACTAAAAATATTGCTATAATAATACAACAATAATAACGTAAAATGTCTGTTCACCATACTGCGTTTTACTGTAACTACGCCATTATAAATGCGAATTTTAATACAAACACCCATAACTAATTGAAATTCAAACTGAATGACAACCACCCCTCCAAATCTATAATGCTAACCCTATTTATTCAATCTATGCAGAAACATAGACAGAAACACAACAATAATATAATTAAATATAAAACTAAAAATATTGCTATAATAATATAACAATAATAATGTAAAATATCTATTCACTACACTGCGTTTCAATGCAACTACACCATCACAAATGCGAATTTCAGTACAAACCCTTAACCTAACCTAACACGTCTCACACCAATCTAAATCCACACATGAACCTAAATACATCATCACCAACACAAACCAGCATACAACTCCCAATTACAAACACGCCACACACCAATATTTATCAATTAAAAACCCACCCTTATCAATTTATCACGCACACAAGCCTACATACGAACCCCATCTCCAAACGCACCACACAGCACTCAGAATCCATTAAAAAACCACCCCTATCGATTTATCACTCCTCGAACCTCATCCTATCGCAATTGTCCTCACAACTCAACGATCTCACCCATCCTTACTCGCATTGTCTCGTTTGGATCCCAAATCGAGTGCCAAAAAATCGCTGACCAAGGGGTGACGAAGGTACACCCTCGTGTGACGAAGGGATTACAATTAACGTGGAATTTTTGGGCAGCGCGATCGAACCGTGAAAACGCGCCTGGCGATCGCTCGTTAATCCGTCGTTTGTATCCGATTAACGGCCGTTTATATCTGCATACATTTCGGACGCGGACAAATCAGATTTCACGCGGGCAGCGCGATTGTTTAGGAGCGCGTGGCGGAACTGGCGGAGCGCTGGGGGTTGTTCGATTGTTCGAAGTAATCCGGGGATACGCAGGCCGGATAATGAACCTCTTTTTCGTGAAAAGCGATTAGATTCGAGGGACATGAATGCTGATTAATTGGGTAACGTGGTCACCTACGGGGGTGGCATTGCTGGTGAAGTTTCGACGAGTCGAACGAAGAATTCCATTGTCTGCCGGACGATGATGAGGCCACGAAGGAAAGGGTAGATAGAAATTATGGCACTTTCGTGCCAGTACGACGAGATACGTCGTCTAAACCCGTTAGTAACTCGGGAAACGCGATAATCAGAACTGCGATATAAATGCAATGATAATTTCTAGTAGAGATATTCGAGCGATTCTCCGCCATAAATATTAATGCCGCAGGAACGATGTTACCTCATTCCCGTTTATTTGCACGCTTGATTGCGAGCGAAATTATTTTCTAATTTCTTTCCGATGTTTCCGTGTCACGTAGGTTTCGCATACGCGCGCTGGTAAGTAGCGGAAAATTTTATAATTAATCGCGAATTACAACGCGAGAATTAATTTCATTGCAGCGATGCTTTTAATTCTGTTTTTATTCGGCCAGTTTTAATGGCGTGTGGGAATTTTTTGTATTTATAGCAAATTTCCTTTTGAAGCTTGGAGCAATTTGGAATGATGGAGTTAATAGACTTTTCTTATTTAATTAGCAGTAGTATTTAAAGATATAAAAATATTAGGATAATGCTGCTACATTTAGCAAAATTAAATTTAACTTTCCTTCTAAATAGGGATTTATCAATAGTAATTATAATTAGTTATGCATCAGAATAATTATATGAATATACTTGATTATTTTCATAATACATAGGTACACTATATAGGTGTATATTATATTCCTGCAATTAATATTTCGAATATTTGAACAATTAAACATTCTTCTATCTAAATGAAAAAAATATAAATAAACAAAGATATTAAAATTTTTTATAGTACCAGCAACGAAGACCGAAATTAAACTCAAATTTTTATAGTGATTATGAACATACAGACAACATGATTCACGTCTAAAACTAATAAAATCATTCAAATAATATATTTCTATCAAATTAGAATTTTTAAACGATAATAATTATATTCATACACGTTCAAAAATAATTTCAAAGTCAGAGGTATGATCGTTCCACGCCTAGAATTATAACTAATGCAATTCTTATCATGTTGAAGTACAAAGGGTTTAATGATTTTCCAAGTTCGTTTAATCTAAAACTAACTAAATCTTCCTATCTATAGATATTTACTAAATAAACAAACCCCTAAAAAAATAACAATTTTTCCATACATGTTCAAACATAATTTTAAAGGCAGCAGTATCGCTGCTACCACCCCGGGAGTTCTAGCCAGCACAATTCTTATCGTGACAAGGTACAAAGGGTTCAACGAGTTTTCAAGATTATTTAATCTAAAATTAACTAAATCTTCCTATCTATAGATTTTTATTAAATAAACAAACCCCTAAAAAAAAATATCAATTTTTCCATGCACGTTCAAAAATAATTTCAAAGCCAGAGATATGATCGTTCCACCCCTAGAATTGTAACCAACGCAATTCTTATCGTGGCAAGGTACAAAGGGTTTAATGATTTTCCAAGATCGTCCCCTCTAAACTAACTAAATTTTTCAATCTATAGAATTTTATTAAATAAACAAACCCCTAAAAAAAATAACAATTTTTCCATACACGTTTAAATATAATTTCAAAGCCGAAGGTATGATCGCTCCACCCCTAGAATTATAACTAATGCAATCCTTATCATGGCGAGGTGCAAAGGGTTTAATGATTTTCCAAGATCATTTAATCTAAAACTAACTAAATCTTCCTATCTATAGATTTTTATTAAATAAACAAACCCCTAAAAAAAATAACAATTTTTCCACACACGTTTAAATATAATTTCAAAGGCAGCAGTATCGCGGCTACCACCCCTGGAGTTCTAGCCAGCACAATTCTTATCGTGGCGAGGTACAAAGGGTTTAACGAGTTTTCAAGATTATCTCCTTGCAGCCGGACTCCGTGCACGTGTGTCAATCCATTTCTCAGTTCTCGTTATAGTTTCCCGCCCTTTGTATCGTGGTACCGGTTTCTTTCAAAGTGATCGTGCCGCCGCGTAATTGCGAGTTCCTTTCCGCGGGAAACGGGCTTCCTCTTGCATGGATATATCATCCCCGCTAACGAGTCCGTCCGTCGTAAGCACGTTTGTATCGGAGTCGTGTTGAAAAATCGACGATAATCCCCGATGAAAAAGTGCTGGCAATTTTTTGACATACACGCGCTCGAGTCACATGCCATCGGGTTTTCCTTTTTCCTCCGCCTCTATTTTTCTTTTCCCTCTTTTCTCTACGTTTTTTCCCCTCTCTTTCGATAGGGAGAATCGCATAGCGAGTCGGTTCGACGAGAAGTGGGTCATCGGATAGCAGTACATTCAACTCCGTTGACAAAAATTGGCGAAAACACGGAGAGGAGTGAATTAAATGTAACAAACTGCGTTGTACATCCACGGTGTTTAGGATATCGCTTCGGGGTAATTTGTTCGCTCTATGGGGTAGTGAAACACTCTGAACTTTATGACGTGCACGTGGCCATTCGCTATCTTTCAGCACTGTCAGTTTTAGCTCTTTTTTTCAGGGAATTTAACCATTTGTACGTTATTTGGCGTTATTACGGAGAGGAGGATAATCTGCAAGGTTCACTGGTTTTATTTTTATCGATAGACATGGAAAATAGAGGGCTATCGCACGATTGAATTTACAAATTTTGATATTTATCTTTTTAAAAGGAAATTTTTCATTTTGGAATATTTGTAATGCAAAAAGATGTTGGAATTATTGGTCAATGGAGTTGGCACCTTTTGAGAGTACGCAGGATGACGTTACTTTGTGATTGGGTGAGGTGTCTGACTTAAGGGTTGTTTAGACAAATGATTATCAAGATTTTTCGTGTCACAATGTACATTTACCAACTGTAAGGAAAATTGAAGAGTGAAGAAAGAAATGATTTGCGAATTTTTATGCATTCTTTATCCCCTGATACACATATCTAGATTAAAACTAAAAATAGGCTGATGGGAGCTTATGCATGAATAAAAGATACATATCTTTTCCAAAAAATTGTATCGAGACTATTATTAATTTTATATACGTGTTTCGGAAAACGGAGAATATGACAATATCATGGTTTAACAAACAAAGAAAAATTCCAAAGCCTTCTCGATTTATCTAAGTCACGCTACCTGTCACACACACCAATTTCTCCAGTAACCTTAACCTCGACCTAGCTGACGAACCAGATCCAGTAAAGAACACGAAGAAATTTCAAATTTACGAGAAAGCAACCTTCTGGTCCCAACGCGTCTCTGTCCACGAGAAGAAAGATCCTTGAGTCACGTCTCGCGACAGGAGCACAAATTCCGCGAAATTTCTTCGTCGTTTAACCCAACACTCCGTAACAAAGTGTTCGCAGTTTCCTCGCGAGCTAGCTCCGCTTTTCTCCGCGGAGTCGCGTGTTTTTACGAGGCGAGGACCAGAATGTTGACAGGTCGGGATAGAAAATGGCCAGAAGACCAACGTCGAGACGCAGGAACGAAGAAGTTCTCGAGTCGCCTGCGCGTCCCAGCTCGTGTCCCAAAATGTCGGTCTGCTTAATGCGACGTGAAACCAGCCGTGGAAAACAGGCGTCGCGAGTTAATTCCCTCGCGTGTCGTTTTACCTCGTTTTCCCTGATTTTCTCCCTGCCACCCCGTCTGCTTCTCCCTTTCATCGTTCCTCATCGTTCATCCGCTTTTTCCTGTCTCTCTTTTTCCTCTCGTTCACCGCTCGCCACCCTTGGTCCACCCTTACGATCCTGTCTCCTTTTCCCCTTTTTTCCCCGGCCCAGTTTTCTTTTTTCCTCTTTTCGATCCACAACGAGAATTATTCCGAGTCGATGAACGCATGCAGGGATAATCGGATTTATCAACCGAGACAATGAAGAATACACCTGGAAATAGCGGTGTCCACTTTCCATTTGGATCGCTCGCCCGTGCATGATTTGCTTTACGTTTATGCCAGTCCCCGTGGCACGAATTTTTCCTTCGGCTACTCACAATGTGGCCACGCGCCAAAGAATCTGGTTAATGCGGTTTCCGCCGAGTTCAGCCTGGTTAGACGAAACAACCCGATTCATTGAAAACGATCTGTACCGACGGCGATGACGTAGCGCGTCTGGTGCTTGCGATTTGTAGGTTAGGTTTCGATTAATGGGATAATTCGGTGAGGTCTTTGACTTGATTTAATGGAGGATGGTAATGTCCAGGTTGAGACAGGTCAAGTTTTGAAATTTGGGTTTTTAATCCATTCTGTGGACGAGGAAGCTTGTACTTTTTAGGTTAAGTATTAATGGAACAATTTGATGGGATCGCTGGTGCGCTTTAGTAGATGATGGTGTGGTGGTATTATTCTCACCCTCGCCAATATATGGATTCCTACTTATGTATAGAATTTCCCAACATTCCAATAGCATCCCCGTCTAAGGCTGGGTCTTACTAATGAGTCCAGTAGCAGGCCCAGGACGAAATGCATCTCTTCCTTTTCTTTCGTCCCTTCTAGCATCCCTGCCACATGGAGGATAACCTACGACAAGCTGACTACAGCAACTGTGGGGGAGAACTCCTCGCAACGGTATTGAGAGGATCGAGATTAGGATAGACCAGGTTCCTAGCTTCAATGAATTGATTTTTGATGAATTCTGTCAACGAAATATAATTATTGTCGTAAAGTTTGCTATCAAAGGAATGGGAATATGCATTCTGAGTGAATTTCACTTGACTATCCCTTATTACTCTTATCTCAAATGGACAAGTATCAAAGGATGCAACAGCTACTGAAGGACGAACAAAGAAATTTGATTGCCTTCAGAAGTTTTTATTTTATTTGTCCCTTTCTTTAATTAGAGTGATTTTTTAACGTTGTGGGTCTCAGCATTAACACCTGTTTGGCAGGTAAATACATTTGAGACTCATTCGTGACTTTTGCAAACATTCACGACCAAATGACAGCGTACACCGCGACAGGAGCTATCGATGAGATGCGTCGCGCTGGCTAGATGGCGCAACTGACTTATTGTACCGCATTACGCGATACTTCAAAATATACGGGCAGTTAATTCCTACAACCTGCAGTAAACACAGAAGAAGAGATATTATATCGAATGGTGCTTATCGATGAAAATAATCCGCGTCGAATTTTACTTTATTTATTGCAAATAAAAAGCGCAATCCTCGGGAGCATAAAACGAGTGGATAGGGGGGATCATCGTGGGGGTGAGAGACAAAATGGTGAAAGTTTGTATGGTTTTATCGGGTGTTTGGTATATGAAAAACGCAGATGGGAGACGGGATGAACGAAAAAAGGGGGAAAAAATAAATGGAAAAGTCAGAGAGACAACGATTATCGATCCACCGCAAACAGAAAGATCTCAATGGTCCATTCGAGTCCGTGATCGTTATGGGGATGCTGGGGATAACGCGTTTGCAAATACCAACGGACACGGTGTACCTATTCGAATAAACTGCTCCTCGTCCTAGATAATTTGTCACTGCGAAATCCGCAGGGATTATTTGTCGAGCTAATAATGTGGGTCCACTGTCCCTGCCCGCTGTGCAAACGATAAAATCAGCGAAAATGCGCCCGCAACGAGTAATTGCACGTGCAAGTATCCGTGCTCGCATCTTTCTCTATAATTATCAATGAAAATCGATGGGATCACGTCCACAGTGACGTACGCACATCCGTCACGTACGCATTTCTCGTCATTTTTCCTGCTATTGCCAGTTTCGATCCAACATATCGCATAATAATTCGTCACTTGTAATTAGAAAGTGCGATGTGACAATTACACTATGAAACAAATTTTAAACTTTTCTCTAATATGCAATATCCATTACGTGGTTCTTGCATAATTTACTTTCCTGAACACGAATTCGTAATTGAAATTTGCTATATCTCCTTCAGTTTTCGGAAATTGCGAGTTTCTCTAAAAACGCAAAATTTTTCTCTAAAAACCTAATTATTTATATACTACATGTATAATACTTTATATATATAGCTATATGTACGTATGTATATTCCTTTCTTTCCTTTTCTAGTATTGGTCGATTTTCAAATACATTATTGGACTAATATCGTTGGCCTTCGTAGTCTCTAATTCCAATTTCATTATTTTTCCAGTTTTTGTTATTTATTCCATTCATTTCGTATCCTTTATCTTATTTATTTCGTATTAATTTCAAATTTGTTTCTTTTCTCTTACATTTCAGTTTAGCTTGAAATGAGAAAGAATTTAATCACCTTCAGAGACTGATTAGAGATCTGTCACAAAAATAAACAAATTTCCAACCACATTTGATTCAATTACTATTCTATCCCCCAAGGATAATACCTAAATTGACCATACAAATAAGACTCACGAACCATACGTATCTCCAATACTGCCATAATTTCGTCCCTTGTTTATGACCTATATGAAACGTGACCACCCTCTATCGGAAATCCACTTTCATCCATGAGTACGACCAGTTACAGATCATTTTTATCGTTCCTACGGTATTTCGACTTCGATCGGTCTCTATATTAATAACAATGACCGAAACGTTGTTCGATGTAACAGGCGCGCAACGAAACGGGTAATTACACTTTGTTGACTCCGTTAAATTAGTAATCACAGGTCCCACGTTATTGCCGCTGATAATGCCGAGCCGTTCCGTTGACTGAATCGGATTATTTTAATATGTTATTCATGTTTTAGCACCGCAACGATCGCGCGCAGGGACCCGAACAGTACGTAATAGATACGCGCTATGCCATTGTGTAATTCATGCTAATTCGAGATTACGCCGATTATGCTCGTATTGCCCTTTATTCCAAGACACACGATCGCATAAAGTGCAGTATTAAACGACACGATTAACCCAAATTAAACATCGTTTATTCAATAGCAACCGAAATTTGCATGAGTTCTATCATAAGATAGAAGAAGGAAAGAGGGAAAAATAGCTGATTGGTTTGGTCGCCATTTTGAAGTTCATGTTTCACATACTTCAAAAGTTTGGTAATTTTGGTTCATATTAATTTTTTAACGCCTGTGTGGTATAGGATGATTCATAAATACATGTCCATATCTCAGGATGTGAATATATATATATTAGAATAAATAAAAATTTTTATATAAACATTTATATACTATGGTTCTTAATTTACGAGTTATCAATAAATATTAGAACCATTGATTTGTTACGTGAGTTTAATTATAGTATTACTACGATGAAAATAATTATATTTCTATCTCAACAAAGAGCAATGCAAATTTTGTCAAAAGCAATTGTGCGTTTTTAATAATTGCGAAAGTGGAAAATAGAAATTTGGAAAATTTTGACTGCTTTGGAAATTATAGCGTTACAGAAAAATTTCGAAGCTTTTCCCTCGAATAATTTCAATCCTAACCTAGAATATTGGAAAAAAGTGAAAGAAAAAAGGAATGAAACAAAACAATATAATTTTAATAGAATAAAAAAAATAAAACGCAATTTTGAATTTTAAATTATTATTCGATGTACTTAATCTTGATAAATTTATAAACACATTATAATTATAGGCCTTTAGAATGAATAAAAATTAAAGCAAGGTTCAATATACTCAATTTACGAAATTAATTAACGATATTTAACATAGTGTAATAAATTTTGAAACATTTATACATTTATAGACAAAAAATTTTAAAAATTTTTCTCATGTACGAAGAATTAAAGTCCAAACCAGCAGCTAGATATTATATAGAAACTCAAAACAAGCAATGGAAAATTAATCATGGACCCTGTCATCCTGTCATTTTTCCTGTAATCTCTTAATCTGACTGAACTCGATATGAATATTTACATTTAAAATTTCAATATTTGATTTACGTCGTAATTTAAGGTAATGATTATTAATACTGGAAAATAATAGAGTTACCATTGCGTGTTATATAATCGGTGGAACAAACTGCATGGGAGCCTTACCGGCTACTGTTTGGCCGTGGATCTGCTTCGAGCGAATCCGAATGACGGGTTATAAATCGTGCTGTTCAAATATTTCTTCCCACCAGCCATCGATATATCCTCTCTACTCAGGCCGCATTTAAATATTTCACGTTCAAGCTGCGGGCAAACGATTCACCGCGGCTTTCGAATTGCCACCCCTTCTTTCACGCGCTGACAATAACGTGGAAAATTTGTTCAAGCCTTTCGCTGCGAAGGGTGGTTGGAAAAATCGTTGACCAACTAATAAATCCTCCAAAAATGATTAAATCCTAACTCATGAACGAATAATACGTACGATATTAAAATTATTATTATAAAATTCAGCTGATTTTTCTACTCGTTTATGTTCATCCAGTCTTTTCATTACTACAACGAATTTTAATTTAATTTCCTCATCGAATTTATTTCAGATTATGGGGTAATAGACGAATATAAAATATTCCACGAGATTCTCATTTGTGGAAAATTATTGTACATACATACGAAATTAAACTTCAATCGAAATTTAATTTCGCACTAAAATTTAAAAAGTTTAAGAGGAATGTAATAATAGTACGATATGAAAATCGTACCTGGATATTTAATATATTACATTGCAATTTATTTGCAGATAATAATATTCAGACGTATAATTGAATTTAAGAAGCCCTCACTGACAAAGTCATTCATGCTCAAAGCAATCCATTGCAATAACATGTTTAATCATTTTTTGAGATTAAAATCATGCATATCTCAGCAGTAGCTTCTAATTTAATATAAATAGGCTGAAATATTTTTAAAGGAAATAACGTTCAAGCACAGAATTCAGTATTTCTTACTTTCATGGAACATTCCAATTCTTAATTGTTCCCAACGAATGGTCGTTGCCTAATTAACACGGAATCCTTGTAACGAGTAACACTGGTTGCTCCAGAAAAAATGTTGTTAATATTTTATTAACTGCAAGCATCGATTCAAGGAAACAGAAAAAGAACGTGCACCCTTAAAAATCGAATGATCAATTATTAAAAACATAAAGCCACATTTTCCACGACACGGAGCCATTTTTATCTCCATTCACACGTATTACACTATGATTAATTATACCACGTATCTGACCATTCCAGGTATTTTTTCCCATGTTAACAAAACCCCGCTTCAATTTATACGTCAGAAACGCTTTCAGCCCCGAGGCTAGCGTAGCGAAAGGGTTAATCCATCACCTCCCCTATCCTCGATATTTATTTTAATTGTCCCCCAGACAGCTTCGACTTGTTCACGAAGGACTAAAAATTGTCACCCTGTCAATACCTCGCAACATTTCTCAAGTATCTGTAAAGAATTTTAAAAATGCCACGAAATTGGCCTCGATCAGGTTTTTTCAAAGATCAAAAATTGAATTTTTAACTTGCTTCGAAGCTTACTTTTTTAAAATCACAAATTTTAGGTCTACTTTGAATTACTTTCTGGAAAAATTATTATCAAGCTGGATTTATTCTTATTACATATTTAATTCTAGGGAAGATGAATTTTTATTTTTTAAATTTCAATTGAATTTGAATTGAAATAATAAAAAGAAATTACAAATTGTCCTACAGAGTGGTTCCATTTCAATATTTTATGTATCGTTTCATTTTTATATTTGCAATTTTGCGAATAATTACTAAGAAATGACGTTTCTGGAGTGTAAAGAGATAAATTGATTTTATGATAGTTACGAAAGCGGATATTTAAATTCGAATTTCTCGAAAATTAAACACAAAGCGAAGATAATTTATCAATTATCTTGGAGTATAAAAATGAAAAATTTCCTGATGGATGTTCATACAACCTTCTTCACTCTTAGGAACAGAAGAATACTACACCAAGATTGATTACTTATTTATGGGACACCATAGACAGAAGATATCTCACAATAAACAGAATTAATTAATACAGAAGTAATCACATTAGACTAAGTATTATAATGTATTAAATATAGTTTACTCTAAGCTTTCATGCCATTTTGCAATTTAATTTCCAAGCTTTTCTTTCTATTTTCATGTGGAATAATTTGCTAATTGTAGATGGTTATCAGGTACAGCCTATGTGATATAAGAAGAATACTACACCAAGATTGGTCACCTATTTATGGGACACCATAGACAGAAGATATCTCACAATAAACAGAATTAATTAACACAGAAGTAATCACATTAGACTAAGTATTATAATGTATTAAATATAGTTTACTCTAAGCTTTTATGCCATTTTGCAATTTAATTTCCAAGCTTTTCTTTCTATTTTCATGTGGAATAATTTGCTAAT
>NW_016917114.1:85766-94838 GCF_001483705.2 Eufriesea mexicana
CCGATCGAATCTGAGCGTGTGAACAGGAGCAGAGATTTCGAGCAATTAGCAAAATCGCGTGTGTACGTACGGAATAATAATGCGAATAATTGATATAATTCCTTGCATTATAAGTAATCAAGTTATCGAAACGTACATACATATGTATATACATGGTTCGTTATATTGGTTAATAATGTAGGGGGCCGGAGGAGGAGTGAAATAACCCGCTTCGTTAAGTTAATGAAGGGAAATGAATACGTTACATTAACGCGGAAACGGGCAACTTTAAGCACTTAAACAGATCGAAAATTAAATATGTATGCTTGCACAAGTTATAATTATCGAGGGGTAAATAGGGATCGCATTTACCGTCACTTTGTCACGGTATACTTTCGAACATCTGCAACAAGAATCCTGCGATGAATCTTCTGATAATCCTGTAAATTTCGTTCCTGTCGTTGTCCAAATCGTAAAAATTCGTAATTATATTACATAATTTATTAAACCTGCATATGTGATAAATTTAAATCAGCTGAGAACTTAACAGTATCACTTACGTGATTTTAGAAAGTCTGGACAGTATCTGAGTAATTTTGTTACGATCATTTATCAGACAGCTAAATTGTAATATTATAACAAACAATAATTACATTTCTTATATTAATTGTCACACTTGTGACTGATTTTTTAATTTAATCCTGGTTTAATTCCAATGCAATCGCGACCTTTCTAATTCACAAGCCTTCCATGTCTTCCATCCCATTTCTAATTTAATCAAGCTCCATCTGAATTTTGCACGAATTCTTACTGTAAATTGTTCTAAAATAACCGATATCTTCCAAAATACAAGGAGTTTAATTTTCACGCGATGATTAACTGAAAATAATTATCCACAAATTATTCAAGTCCATGAATCTATTTCTTATCGAAAACTCTAATATTTCCAAAAATCGAGGAATACTTTACTCACCATTAACTAACATACCTGATTTTTAACTGAAAGAAAACCTTATCATCCAAGTCCATGAACTTATTTTTCATTAAAAATTCCATTATTTTCTAAGATAGTGGAATACTTTATTCGCCATTATCTAAAATACCTGACACAAATAACAAACGATTTTTAACCGAAAGAAAACCTAATCATCTAAGTTCATGAGGCTATTTCTATGAAAAAAATAATACTTCCAAAGATTGATGAATATCTTATTCATCATTATCTAAAATACCTGACACAAATAGCAAACAATTTTTAACCAAAAGAGAACCTAATTATCCAGGTCCATTAACTTAGTTCCCATCAAAAGCTAATATAATATAGATAATATATTATAGATATATTGTAGAAATAATACAATATATAATAATACAAATAATACAATAATATAATACAATAAAATATATTATAGACATATTATAGATAATACAATATAAGATCGAGGAATATTCTACTCACTATTAGCTAAAGTATCTGTCACGCATACCAAATGATTTCCGCTAATTTACATCATCGAGTACTTCCCATCAAGAATTTCACTCTCTTTACTTAGATCTGCAACGATACGCAACGCAGTTCGAAATGCGTACAACTGTCTCAAGCCCCAGAGCTGTTTCCACGTGGAATCGCGCGAAAAACTATTCCCGTTATTTCTGCTTGATTTCCACCGCTTGTACATCCCTGTCCGCCCTGCACCCCTTGCCCATCGTCGTTAAAATGATAAATAGTGGACGAGAAAAGTTATCGCTTGGCTTCCATACACGAGGCGGTCGCTGATCGATATCGCGGGTCAGGTGTGCTCTCTGAGCTGTGTGCCATGGGACCAAACGGGGGTGAGTTTGATGGTGATGATACGGGGAAGGATTACAGGCGACTACTGTTGGTCGTGTACTGCTGACTGGTCGCGTGGAGTTAATTTAAAGAAAAAAAAAGCAGGATAATTCGAGCTACGTTTCCTGAGTTTCACGTCCATTCAACGTAATACAGCTGAATATCGTTCCTAACCTAACCTCAATTATCTAAATGCTACTTAATTGGAAGCTGAATTTGTATGAATTAAGAAAAGGAATCGATCGTGGTATGTTCCAATCTTACTACGACGAAATTTATTGATGGACTATGTGCAACTGTAGATATCAGAGCTAATTATAATGATTGGATTTCGGAAATTAGTAGTTCTAATATTAAAGAGTACCATTTGAAGAATTACAGTGTAGAAATAAATTTGTAGCCATTTTACTAGAAAATTTAAAATACTTATTATTATTCTTGAGATCGAACATCGAGCTGAACAGTGTTATCAACGAAACTCTAACTCAAAATTAATATAGAAACGTTTTTATTTTCTTCGAAAAATGGAATACCAAATAAAAAAATGTAATGTCGACGTTTAAATAACGACACTAAGATCATAAAAGAAGTATGAATTAAAAGAAGGAATCGATCGTGGTTTGTTCCAATCTTACTACGACGAAATTTATTGATGGACTATGTGCAACTGTAGATATCAGAGCTAGTTATAATGATTGGATTTCAGAAATTAGTAGTTCTAATATGAAAGAGTACCATTTGAAGAATTACAGTGTAGAAATAAATTTGTAGTTATTTTACTAGAAAATTTAAAATATTTATTATTATTCTTCAGATCGAACATCGAGCTGAACAGTGTTATCAACGAAATTCTAACTCAAAATTAATATAATATTTTATAATATTTATTTATAAACGTTCCTATTTTAAACGTATTTATAATATAATATTTATAAATGTTTTTATTTTCTTCGAACACTGGGATATTAAATAAAAAAATGTAATGTCGACGTTTAAATAACGACATCAAGGTTCTAAAAGAAAGCAGGAATAAAAGAAGCAATATACATAAGTACTTACGTTCAAGCGAATGGACTATGTATCATTCCAATCCCATCGCCATTAACTTCCATATTTATCACACATGGCGTAACAATTTACAAGACCCCGTGATTCAAGATTCAAACGCTCTCGACAATACCTCTCTCGTTATCGCACACACCCGCAGCATAAACTACGGCATCATAAAATTTCAAAGTACCATCGATTCACAACCGCAACCTCGAATATTCATATCCCACCATCGCGTCCATTAAAAACTTATGCAATAGACTCCACGAGATCCTCTGATACAGGCGTTAATAACCCAAACCGCGAACCTTTCTCTCCTCTCTCCTCCATCGTTCCATTTTTCATCGTGGACACCGAAACATCTCGACTATCGACATTCATTCGCTGAAAAAATTGATTCCACAGCACGCGACGAGTGAATCTCGAGTGGCCAATAGCTGCTCTAGTGGTCTTCAAGCTCTAAGTCCTTCTCCCTTCTTGGTCCCTTCTTTGTCTCCCACTCAACCTGCTTTCGACCTCTCCAACAGGGCCCGCGACTTCTTTCTTCCACCGATTAAGATTACCCACGTAAACACACTCGAGTTGGTGGGTAAGCGCGAATAGCCTGTGTATGTAGCGAGAAGTATTAACTGCATTCACTTGACCTTTCGTCAAGTGCCGATCGACGCGCCACGTCCGCCATTTTCTCCACTGGCCAACTGTCTTCGCGGCGTTGACACGGAGACACAGATGTGCAATTGCTTTCCGATATACAGTGAAGAGCAAAATTGAATCTACACTGTGTCGATATCTGAACAATTATAACCTCGTGAGCAACAATCGTACAATTACGTTTACAGGGTCAGAATAAAGGACAAAGATTATACTTTCAGATAGTCGGAATTAACCCTTTGCACTCGAGAGGTGAGCTTCAGTCACCATTTCATAAGATTTGGAAGATCGATATTAATTAATATATCAAATTTAACGTAATGTAGGATGGCGAAACTGATCTTAAGACATCGAAAATTCACGAAAGAACAAGAATACGATAACACAAACTCAAAACTCGTAAACTGATTTAACTTAGGGAAAGAACACCAAGATAACGAAAACACAAAGACGCACTCTTTTAAAACTCTCTTTCCAACACTAAGCGACTCACGCTTGTGCTGGTCACAACCGATTTCCAAGGACTCTGTTTTGGTTGTCAAGGACCATACTTTTATGCTTTGCTTAACCTACGCTTCACCTCCCCGTAGAGAAGTCAGGCAACTTAATTTTGTTATATAGAATAACTTTTCGATTTGCTTCTAGAAGATATCGATCGGTTTACAATTTGTTTTTGTTAGCAATAGCCGATTCGCGATTTCTTTTGGTATCCTACAGTAATGTAAGTGTGCAAGGTGTCGAAATCAAATAATTCTACAATCCTATTACTATACAATTCTTTATTTACTGCTCAAAAAAGTATCGTCAGTGTTTTAGTAGAGAATCTTTGAACTTCTGCTCTTCTCCAGCCAAAAAATCGTCTACATTTTCCATTTTTATAATGATTAGTCTTTTTCATAAATATTTTTAAAATTATTTACGATATAGGTACGTGCTTCAAGTGAGCATACGAAAATTAATATTTACTTTTCCTATGATCAGGAAACATAATTTACAACATAATTTCCGCACTTTGGAATTGTACACACATTTTAAAAACCCAAACTTATCTTCATCTGCAATTACCTTCAACTATTTCAGTGATTTCTTATGACTCCATGTGTACGACCACTAAATCCACACATTGAACACGACTTATACCACTTTCATAATCACTTGCACATAACCTGTACAATTCCTGCATAGATGAATTCAGAATTTTCGAAAACTGAGAGTGATAGAGCAATTTCGATTACGGATTTGCTTTCAGAAAAATAAACTCTGTAAGAATTATCCAATGGGTATTACAAATTAAAATTAATGTTGAATACTGTTATCAATGAATCTCTAACTCAAAATTAATATAGAAACGTTTCCATTTCCTTAGGACACCGAGATATTCGATCAAAAAATATAATATCGACGTTTAAATAACGACATCAAGGTCCTAAAAGAAGACAGGAATAAAAGGAGCAATATACATGAGAACGTTTAATCGAATCGACTATATATCGATAACTATCGATCTATAAAGACAGTTTTCTGGCTTAAAAAATTGGAAAAATTCGAACGCTGGTAATTGCACTGAAAAATTTTCTTCAGGATTAAAACAAGAGGTGCGAGATACACGTAGACGTAAGTATATACAGAGAAAGAAAGAAGAAAGAGAATTAAAAATTGTTTAAGTATGTATACCTATATCCACCAACAACAGAGACGCGTGGGGTGGACCCGAAGGGACGCAGGGAGAAAAAAGGGAGAACGAGATCGATGCCAGAAAGCTCTGCCCTAATTTCTTGCACGGTTCGTCGAAGTGGACGACAAGCTCGGAAACGGGATTAAATTCTTTTCAACGATCGTTACGGAAAATGTTACGGGTCCTCGAGAACTCGAAGGTTGCCTTCCTCGCGAGGGAAGCCCGGCAGCGAGGTGCGTTAATTCGATTGTATCTTCCCCGCGATTCTTCCCGCGTTTTTGTCTTCGGTCATTCGATTAATCTTCCCTCGATCCTCGATTTTTTACAGCCGACAGCGTCCTCGATAATGTCCGCTCGAGCGGAGTTAAGGGAATTTAGAGGACCAAAACGAGCTGGCGACGATACATCCCTGGTGCGATTTTAATGGGATTGTTTCCGTATTTCTGACGTTATGAGTGCGAGTGGTTAGGTTTCCTTTCCAATATCTCTCAGTGGGATAAATGTTCTTCGATTATTAGACTCGAGATGAATGAATCGCAATCTGCGAGCTTTCGTCGAAGGTCTAATTGCGAGGTATTATATTCATCTCTGCTAGCATGTATTATCTAGTATGTAGTATCTAATTTAGGTGAAGAGATATATGGGGGTCGTCCCTCTCCTTCCCACGGGGTCCTACTATGATGTCTTCGTGTTGTTCCTGTGGTTCCTACAAAACCGAATCTAGCTTTACCATCTTCTCCAGTAGAAAGCTCTGCAGTTCGGTAATTTTCGGTCAGATTGATTTTTCCATCGTTCTTGGGACTGGGAAAGTGAAAGAGAATTTGTTGTGATAGAAAGAGTCGATGGTTGGTTAATTCCATCGGTAATAGAAAGGTTGTGACTGACTGTGAGTCTCAGAGTGCGCTATGATTAGAGTCAATGATACTTAGGGTTGAGTTTGCTTGAATACACAGAAAATTGTAACGTTGGGGCCATGTCTTTGTCTTTGTGAAATTCACTCTGTTATTTATAAAGAATTATGTGATTAATTTTATCTTCTTAGAGATATTTAGGTGCTAGATATTAGGTATTTTAGATTTGAAGATTGGGGTCCCATCCACGGGGGTTATGAGTATTGTTGGTCCTATAGTGTTGCCGGTTGAGGTATCCTGGTGGCCATCTTGCTATGATAGGTAGCAAGTAGAAGGACACAAAGAAGAGATGGGTTTCGTTTTGGACCTGCTAGTGGACTCGTCAGTAAGGCTTTCTAGTAGACCCTAACTTAGACGGAGGATACTTGGGTAGTGTAGGAGCTTCTATTTATGGGAGGTCGTGAATTCACCAAGGGCTTGCGAGTCCTTGAACCTCCTTCAAGTTGCAGATATTGCAGATAAGTGCTCTAACCTCATTCTATCTTTGATCTACTTATTAATCTATCTTGAATCATGTCAGATGACTAAATCTGAAAGGTCAATTTTCTATTAGTTATAGTTATATTTTGGGACATGAACTGGAGATTTAGGGAAAATATAACGGCCATCAATATCGTATTATGTTAAGCATTTTTAGCCACAAGTTAATTCGTGATTCTTTCTGGAATACAAATTTGGAGACTTTAATTGTAATTTTATTTAACACATTCGTGATCACTGATAGAATATATTATATTATATCCTTTATATTCTTTATATATTATATTACTATATATACTATATTATAATTACTTATATACTATATTACATTAGTCTTCTTCTTTCTCATTCCTTTTTTTGGTTTAGAATTAGGAGATGTTTGGAAAAGTAAAAGTCCATCTGTCATTTCGGTGTAAAACATGGCCAGTCCAGATTCCACGAGAGTTCACGAGCAATACTCTATCAGTGATATGAGAGAGTACAACAGGCAGTACACAAATAAAAGTTTCGTCGCTATTTGTAATAGCCGCGGAAAAAATGGCTTGTAATACTTCAAGCTAGGATATCCTGGGTGTACGTGTTTCTCTAAATCCCATAACTCATATGTACATAATCCTGCACAGTCGGTGTTTACCAGTTAGCTTCTATTCGCAGCACTTGATTGAATATTTGAGTAATCTGGTTTTTCATCGAGTGAAAAATTTGTAAATAATTTTTCGAAATTAAAGTATCATATATACACAATAATACTATGTGACATTTGTGTTATCATATTTCGACGAATTGCTTTGTATAAATCACGTTAAATTAGATTTAGACCCAGTATATATGTATCGCAGTTGTTATATTATATTTTAAGTCAATTTTAATTAATACAACCTGATCAGAGGAAAATATTAAAAAATTCTATTTTGTTCAGGAGATACTGTAACTAAATTGCAAGTAGAATAAATATTTATAAATATTCCAGAATATTGGTATAAAATAGTCCCATCATATGCCACAGAAAAAAGATTAATCGCAAGATTAGAACAAAAGAACAATTTTTAAAGTAACATTACTAGAAGAATTGATACTTGGCCTGCAATATTATCAAAATAAAACCGAAGTAACACATGTTTACTAGACTAACTAGAACAAAAGTGATCAGTAGTCCAACAATTATAATATAAAAATAAAAATATATAAATCCAAAAATTCCAATTGTTCGAAAACTGTTCAAATCTACATTGTACATTCCAAGAAAACGCGACAACACTACCAAAATTGCACACAGAAGCATTGCAAACCTCACACTCCGCTTATCCAACAATTACTTCTCAAGACGCACGCGACAAAATGTGCACACCTCACAGACAGAACTCACTTCCATCCCCATTTTAATATCGCCAAGCTAAAGACGTCGAAGCAATGACAGGAGAGTTTCTCCCTCGCATCGCGGACACGTCCAAGCAATGACGTGGCATTTTTCGCGAAACAAGCTGTCATGCTGGTGCGAATTTTATCGCACGCCAGAAGAACCGGGAGTAGAAGTAATGGCGATGACGACGAGCGGCTCGCACTATTATTAAGCATTTTGCGTAATCACCCCTAACGTCGCGGCTGACTACGGGGTTTCCTTTGTCCCCCTAGCCCTAGGATTCCCATGCGCGGCCATCGTGGTCGTGGCCGTGGTCGTCGTAAGTGCGGTGGACAGGCACGGTTTGTCAGAACACATTAAGCCCGTCCTTCTCATTAATTACGTGCCTTGCTTCCTGCCAGAAATAAACGCATTCCTCTTATTAATTCCGGCCTGGGTGATTAATCTTGCGCGACAATTAAATTGTTTACGGGCAAAAGAGACGCGCGGTAACCGGATCCTCGTTGAAATAAATGGAGGAATGCGGATGGGGTTGAAGAAGACTCGGTGTGTCAGGTATGAGAGTCTCCTGGGTTTCTTCTTCAGTTTAGGACTTGCATTTGCACATAAACTATCGCTTCTTGTGGTTTTAATCC
The DNA here is from genome assembly GCF_001483705.2 of Eufriesea mexicana. Lineage (NCBI taxonomy): Eukaryota > Metazoa > Arthropoda > Insecta > Hymenoptera > Apidae > Eufriesea > Eufriesea mexicana. The sequence goes on from NW_016917114.1 coordinate 94,339, forward strand.
TTTGCACTCGAGACGTGACTGTCAGTCATCATTCAATCAAATTCTAGATATCATTATTAATTAATATCTCGAATTTAAAATTGTCCAACGATGCGTGGAATATCGAGGTAAAATAATTCTATGTCTTACAATTAATTAGCATTTCTTAGTTACCGTTTTGAAAATATCGTCGACTTTGTGGCAGGAAGGTTTTGAGTTACTATGTTTCTGTAACGAAAAAATCGCCGAATGCAAAGGGTTAATATCATCCTTCCTGGTGTACCATCCTTGGGTTCACTTTTCGAGAGCTCAGGCCTGTCCCTTTTAGGGTGTTTACCGATGTAAGAAACTATGTGCACGTACGCTGGCTGGATTTTAAAATATTAAAGGCGAGATGGGGTGGAGATGGAAGTTGAAATCGAGCGCGGTTTTAGGGATAAATAATTTTAAACCTGTCTGCTCCCTGTTCGGCGAACTTACAAGTTACGAGTGATTTTGGTATGGGAGTATAATGTGTAGGG
>NW_016917114.1:94885-110147 GCF_001483705.2 Eufriesea mexicana
ACTACTAACTGAATTTGCTATTAACAGTAGTCTTTGTAAACTGCAATTTTATTTATACTCTAATAGAATTTGTCACGATATGCAACAATATTCCTACTATTTTTCGATGATGCAGATATGGTTGTGGATAATAATAATGTAATACTTGTTTCCATAAACGATTTCCTACTCAAATTCTGGGGTAATTTAAATTTTTAAGTAATTGAGTTTGATATTTTCTAAGCTTCTTTCTGAATGTAATAAAATATCCCTGCTTACACAATTAGAATCTCCAAACCCAAGAAAGAATATTTCCAATGAAATATTATATTATTTTCTTTATCACAAAATTAGGAATTTTCAATCAGTAATTAGCGATAGATGTATAGTTAAATATCCTCATATATAATTAGTCTCTCTAATTATAATGGATATACATAGCAGCAGCCTATTTCTTCGAATAATTGAGTGTATAGCACAAGACTGTAGCGCAGAATCCTAATTAACTCCTTGACAGCATGGAATGCACGGTCAAACCCGAATCTTCCTGTCAGCAAAAAGTACCCGTAATTATGATATTATCTATTAAAAGTAAAATATTCTCCCCTACAAATTTTTAATAAAATTTAAAAATCATAATACTTATTAAAAACTTTTTTTTAAATATCTGTCCATGAAATTGTTCCTAATATTAAATATATTTTGTACCTAACCAGAAGTATCATTCAACTATAATTGCCTTCGATCGTCAAATTAAAAATTCCTTTCAAAATTTGCAGAAATGACATGAGAAGAGCCTAACGTATATATAGTTATATTAATACTTCAATTACAACTATATAATACCAATATAATATTCGTGACATAGGTATATATATATATATATACCTATGTCACCATATTAGTTGCATCAAAATAATGTCATATAATATTAAAAAATCCTCAATATATGGATCAATACTAATCAAGGGGAGCAACCTTATAATCTTCTGAATATTCTCAATCATTCTTCAAACTCCAGCAATTTCGCTCGTTGTTTACATTCATTTCACCTAATCCCATAGCATGGCTAACTAAAACCCTCTACACGTACACGCATACACGACAGCCTGATTCGACCCAATTCCCCTACCACCACAAAAACAAAACTTCCACAAAACGAGCAGCCCACGCTGCAGCCCAGCGAAGAATAACTGGCTGGCTAGCAAGCGAGTAGAGCGCTGCAACTTGCAACTTGGATCCAGCTAGCACGCCGCGTATATCCTGATTTTGCTTTATTATGCATCTGCTCGGGCGATTCCAAAGAACCCCTCTAAAATCTTTCAGCCTCATAAACCGCAATAGCAGCAGCAACAGCAACGGTAGTAGCAACTACCTCCATACCTCTGTCCCGTTCCCGCGAGTTTCCACCTTTGCACGCGGAATACTCCCTCGTCCTCTCGCCAGACCGCGCTCACTCGCTTCCAAAGTCACGAATACAACACACAGCTTCTGAGCCTGACAACCGACCGTGCGTCTTGCCGTGAAAAATCCTGCAGATAAATAATAACAATAACGCCTACGAATCCCTTTCTCGCCCAAAGTCGGGAGCAAGTTCGCGCAACTTCGCTCGGGTGAAATTGCCTGTAGACCACCCCGCGAACCGCTTACGAGGAGATGCAAATGGCGAGGGGTTAGCACCGGTGGAAGGAGAAACGGCTGGAGAGCTGGCAGGAAAAAAGAGAATTCGTGGATCGGTTATAGACAAGTTAGAGGAGGGTCTGTCAGTCGCAGAGCTAACTCGCTGGCTGAGTGACTCACCGCGGGGGTGGAAAAAGCGGGAGTCCTGCAGCTCCCTCTTTCTTTTCCCGCTCTTTTCCGGGGACAGGCGAGCGTAGTGTCGCGAAAAGGCAGAAAAGGCACGGACAGCCTCGTATTTGTCACTTGGTGCTAAGGGGTTGTCGGCTTGTCGCCACATAACTCTCCGACTCATACCCCACTCGCTCGTGCCTTAACTTCAAACCCTCTAGCTCTGGCCTGTCTTTCTCTCTTGGTCCGATTCGTGTCGCGTCTCTCGTCGCTGCGAGTGTTTATCTTTCTCCGCTTTCCACCTGACTTTCGACTCTTTTTATAGTCGCATTGTCTATCTTCCTGATGGGTCCTGACTCTTGCTTCATCCTTGGTAGAGGCGCCAGGTCCATTTTTTTACAGCCGCATTGTCTATCTTCCTGATGGGTCCTGACTCTTGCTTCATCCTTGGTAGAGGCGCCAGGTCCCAGAACTGAGACGAAATTTACGTTCAATTTGGAATATCTTGTGGAATACTATCAGGGATAGAAGTCTGTCTTTTGCGTGCGTGATGTGTTCTTAATATGTTTGGATTGCACCTGAGTTAGCTTATGAGATGTTCCTGTACATGTTTGGATTAAGTTTAAGGACTCTCAATGAAGAGAGGGATTGGCAATTCCTTGAATTGTGACTCACGGATTATTTGTTTCTCAGAATTTACTTAGATCTACCATCTATTTACTGGAAAATGTACTCTAAGTGACTGGCACTTCATCTAAAGGCAGTCATTTTAAAGTTAATAAGCAGATAAATTATTGCAAAATTATTTATACATTTTGGAACTTCACAAACGACAAAAAAATAAGAATATAACAAAAGGAGACAGAGAAGTATGATTTCTCTAGATGGGAAAGTCGATGTTATAAATTGTGGAGTTCCATTTTCTATAATATAATAGTAAAATATATCTGGAATTATTTACGTGATCATAAATCTTGATATTGAATGGAATATAATAAATATAATTGTACTTATATAAATTGCAAACTTATATTTTTTAAATATAACGTAATTTATATTAACATGTTACCGATTGATCGAGGTATAAACTGTCCTATTTTCCGGTTTAGAAAGATCGTCAACGTTCATTAACCAAATCGCGACTCGATACGTTTGATGATTGAATCGCGCGAGTCGGTTCTCAAGAGTCCTCTGTTTTAGCGGATCATTTAAAGTGATTAAAAAGCCCGGTGACGCTGGTCAGAGAGATTAAGATCAGCTCACAGGGATTACAATCTAATTCCGGAGTATCCTAACAGATTGGATCCGGGTGTTTCCGATGAATTGGATCTTTCCGAGATCGACGTTCCTGCGATCGATCTTCTCGTCAATCGAAAATCATATACTCTTCGTGAGTGAATGATTGGTTCAAACAATGTAGGGTACATATGGGTTGTAATTTTCTTTTATTAGTTTTAAATCACTACTGCAATTACTGTGAAGATTGTTGTATTCAATTACGGTTATAGCTGTACACTGTACTTAATGGAATACTTTGCAAAAGTGTTACTTGTTAGATTTCAAAAAGTGAAATATAAGATATTAAATTGGAATATTTGAGATAATGTAGTGAATATGTATAACAAGAAGTCTGAAGAGTATATCAGTAACATTGGAAAATAATACAACCAATAATATTTGTTGAAAGTAATACAATAGTACGTTTATCGGAGATACGGACCGTGGTGGCGCTAGTGAGTTCGGTGGAAAATGACATTTAGAGCTGTCATAGCAGCAAAAGATAAATCAATTGCATACTAAAATATTTTACGATTGAATTTGTAGTACCTTTGATGATTATTACATACTATGCTCAAATATTTTTGTAACCTATCGACATTGCATATTTCTAACAAATGTGCTGTAAATACTATATATGTCGCCGAATTATTTTCCAATTACACAAATATAATCTCGAATCTTCTTTCTAACTCTATGCACTACGTGGTTTAAAAAGATACCTATATGAATCTATCTCAAACAACTTCGAAGCTCCAAAAGTCGAAAGACCTGCACTTTTAGACTAGTCTGATTCTACACCCTCGGTACATTGCTCGAATCAACGACACAAGCATAATCCAAGAAGGGGCAAGGATCGTCGAGGGGTAAGGATTTCGGGGAATCGAAAATGACAAATTCGATATACAAATTCCATTTCGTATTTGGGAAAGCTGTCGAATTTGCGCTCGAAATTGCAGATCCAACGGCTCTCGTTTCACCATCTGCGAATATTCGATCCAGAATCGTGCTAGCCCACGAATAAACGCGCGTCGATCCCCGTAATCCGACTAGGCTACGAAAATTGCGCGACGCTTTCGCGAAATGAAAAATATTTCTCAGACTGTTCGTTTGGAAAAGCAACTTCTCTTATCCTCCTTCGATTTTTCTTTCTTTCCTCTTTATCTCCCTCCCCTTTCGCACTCCCTCTATCGCTTATTCTTCGCTTCCACAGTTCTTGCGATATTCACCGCAATCAACATCGAATAGGAGTTAGATACGGGACTTCGGCAACTGTATACCCCAGACATTTATTTCGATCTTCGACAAACTTTCTGTACAATAAAAATTTCATTCGCTTTAAGTTGATCAAACGGTCCTTGCGTGGCTCCTTTTTATCAGCAAACTTTTATGCCGGGTAATATTTTCGAAATGGAGCGGAGAAGCGACGAAGAGAAGTTTCGTCGACTTTATTCGGACAAAGAGCGATTTTTTTTCCTTTCTTTGGTATTTCACGGTATTTCTCCTGGGCTATTGTTAGAGGAAGTTTGAGAGATTGAGAGATTGATGAAGAAAGAGGACTGTGACGAAATTTTATCTTTCGTTAGATTTGCGATAATATTTGATATCTCAAAGCGTATCTGGAATTATTTTATTTGCTATCGTTATAAAAATTTGACGATAAAAACTGTGTCCTCGGTGTTGCGAGAAAATGTTTAAAATAAAGGTTGAAGTAGAAATAAATTACTTTCTTTGCAAACTCAGCTTGATGTATGCTAGTGAGAGCGAGCGACGCGACATCTATGAACGCGAATGGAGAACTTAAGTGGACAAGATGGTGGTGCGCAGTAGTAATGTAAAGATGGCCGTCAGTGAACGCCAGTACAGGTTTCCTTAGAAGTAATATCGCGAATTTCCATTAAAAAAATATTTAACTACGTGTTTATATAATTAATAAGCGTATATCAAATTCAGTCATCAAAGATGATCAGCAAATTTAAGAATACTTATTCGTCTTCTTGATTTAAGAAGACGTCGTTGATTCTCAGCCCCGAGGGAATATTTCACGGAGAAAAAAAATTGCGAAGTTGTCAAGTGTTGCACAACGGGTGGAGGAAGAGGCGGTGAAGAGATAGCTCGAGATTATGAGCGGAAGAAGTTTCATAAACCATACTTCGCACGACTTGTTCGTCGACCATTCCGACCGCCTGCTCGGGGAGACTTTGAAAGCAGAAGGCACAAAGATAGGTAGGTCGGTAAGTACGTGGATATTACACGAGTTTGGGGACAGCCGTCCCTTGCGAATTACGTCCCTGACTGTTCAACTTTTAACTGTCGACAGAGGAAAGACCTGTTCGCCAGATGAAGAAATCGGCAGCCCCTGCCACATGTCTTAAGCTGATTTTTCAGTATCTGACTACCTTCGAGCATACTATTATGCTAAACAATATCGAGTGTCGCGAACATTCGATCACGAAAAATTAATTTTCCTATTGCTTAAAATAATCCAGATACCTAATCTCGGATATTATCCTAAATCAAACGATCTTTAAAAATATCCCAGGATATCTGAAAACAAATGGAACGAAATATAGCAACAGAGATGGTGAAGAATCTTTCCTAGCTTTTACTAGATTCACATGAGCTTCGAGAATTTTATAATACTTCTAACTAATCTATGTCACATAAGTGAATAAATAATTTAACACATGGACTATGAGAAAAATCTCGCGATGTGGACACAGTCAATTTAATATTTTCGCTTTTTCTGATATAATAATGAGACTTTTAGATATTAAAAATATTTTTTAAAAAACTTGCAAGTGCATAATGAAATATTTCAGAAACGAGGGGGTTAAAGTATGTGGCGGTAGACTCAGGATGAAATACGTGTCGCCTAATAATATTTTTCGAAATAGTTTAAAATTAAATTGGATAGGTTCGTTGGATTCGAGAAAATCCGAGACGCAAAGAGAGGAGGAGTTACATGCAGCTCCTTCGAGGGAAAAGAAAATACGAGGCACTCGTACACGCTGGCCTAGCTTTCTTTCGGGATCGCTAAAATATTGACCGTCTTTCCTATATGGGCACTTACACACATTTCTATTTTCGACCAAAAAAGAAATTCAAAGCCGTGTCTGAAGTTAAACATTTCGCGGAAATAGTTCACATCGCCTAACCCCCTGTATTATTTCCAGAACACTGGAAGAAATAGAACATGTTCCCTTAAGCTCGATTCTCAGAACTGAAATGAATGTTTGTACGTACTGGTGCATGAACGAATCTTTTCTGACTCGACATCTCGTGTCGAGAATATTGCATTCTTTCCTAGGGTAATTCTTCGAGTACACGACGTTTTATTGTTAATACAAAAATTGCTTAATCCAGTTTTTGTTATGGAATTAAGACATTCGATTCTGGAATTATGGACATGTAATTTATACCTGAATGTAGTATACGTAGATAATTATACGATAATTACATAATTAAGTATGTAATTATATTTCTATATTAGGAAAAAGTACTATAATTTCTATTTATGTAGGGAATTCGTATATTCAGTGAAATAGTATATAATAATAATAAATTATAATACAAAATAGTAGGAAAACTTTGAAATTAAAAATTTGACATAGTTAACATAATAGTTAACATAGAAAAATAGCAACAATAATTACAGGCTATAAATATTTACCTAACAGCTGGTACTGTTTTCATGAATCATGCAAGACTATAATAGCTCTCCAAAAGAGCTATTTCTCAGAGCTCTGTAAGGATTAAGTACATTTTAGAGCACTACAAAATCTGTCTCTGTGAAAGCTTATGCTATTATAATTTGGAGGAAATTAATCTCAACTTCCATTCCAATAAATATTTAATAATTATATATAATAGTCATTTACGTTTTGGAATACTAATTACAATATTAATACAATAATTACAATAGTAATATAATAGTATATAATTATCAAATTACAATAGTAATTAGTATTCTAAAACGTAAATGACTATTATATATAATTATCAAATTATATATATACTATAATTAGATAAATAATACAGGTTTCAGTATTAAAAATTAATCACAGTTCACCAATGGATTAAGAGAGGCCCAGCAAACTAGATATTTGTCGTCAGCAGTGTTTTCATCGAATGATCGATGATGGCCTTAATTCATTAAGGACAGGATCGATCGTTGTTTTCGCCATGGGCATGTAAAGAAGAGTTGTTGCTTGTAATTTCATTAAATTCTTTGTTGCCTCGCCGAGACTCGCTTGCGAAGGGGACGATTGATTAAGGCGTGGCCCTCGCGGCTGTCGAATTAATTTTAATTAAGGAAAACCTTCTTCGTTACTATCGACTGTAACTTCATTGTACCTTCATTTTGCAGCCAGTGCTCTTTTCCCTTTCCTTGCAATTTGCGAGAAATAAATTGCGAGTTTGTCCGGTGAAAAAAGTTAACAACCTATCCTATTGATTTTAATTATACTAAATATATTACGATACAATTTAAACGAATATGTTTGGGAACAAAATAATGAGTCTTCAATAATTCACTGTTTACTACTTAAGTAAAAATACTTACTCGCTTTAATATATGTAAATATAAAAATATTTAACGGTAATTTATTTATTTAATAACACTTAAATTCCCCAATATTAAAAATTTTGAATTCATTTTTTAATATCACATCATTACTTAAACAGTGATTAAAATTGTCATTTTGGAATTTTATTTAGTCATGCAAATTTTATTTCTCACTTCTACGTTAATAATTATTTGTAACCTAACAATAGTTTATTCAGTAATAACTGAGGGGAGAAAATAAAATTTGCGTGGCTAAATAAAATTCCAAAATGAAAATTTAAGAATATAATGTACTAATTACAAAACCAACAGAAAATGAATTCCAGGATGTACAAAATATTCGACTGCCTCGTAAAACTACCCTATCTACGTACCCCCGGTTAAATTTGTTATACACAAAGACAATTGCATTTGGTACAACGAGAAGAGGAACGTAAATATTAATCTACCATTTATATCAACCGCAGATATCATCGAATGATAACCACTAACCCGATTATGATAAACGATAAAAAGTGGAACGATGAGGCAGGATCAGTATGCGGGAATTAATGTACCGTTTACCGTCTCGTTTCATAAATATGCAAGAACGGATCGCGGTTACCATAGCCATATTATGAAAAGCAGATACGATTTCGGTGCGGTGTTTCAAACCGGGGAAAAATATTTTTTCGAAAATTTATTTCGCTCGATGGGGAACGTTGTAATAATGAAATGTAGTTCATCGATACCTTTGGAAACGCTGTGTACGCGTCCATGGAGAAATTGTACCCCGGCAAGCAACGAGAATAATATGCATTCGCCGTGTGCACGATCAACGGGAAATAAATTTTCTACATGTTTTCCATTCAATATTTTTCGTATCATTTCGTTCAAATCTCTTTCTCGTTTTTGTTTCGCCTGGCAATTTTGTATTTACGACATGTCGTGGTATTTATTGGAAACCGGATTGCAAAAGAATTGCGTTATTTACGTTGGCTACGAAACAATTTTTGGTATAACAGTCCGGGTTAACTATAAACAAAATTTCGCAAATGGTAGATTTTAAAAGAGTCTTTAGACGTACTTAACGTGGTATACTGCAGATGGATTCGAATTTAGGTTTAAATTGGTCACGGTGTACTTTGACACCATTATTTGAAAATATCTGTAGAAAGATTCGAAGAAGAAATATTGTCAATATAATAGTTTATTTATTAATAGGTTTAACCCTTTGCACTCGGCAATTTTTTCGTTACACGAAAATAGTAATTCCAAGACTTTCTGCCATAAAATCGACGATATTTCTAAAACGGTAAATAAAAAATCGTATGCAAATTAAGACGTAGAATTATTTTACTTCGATATTCCACGCATCGTTGGATAATTGTAAATTTGATATATTAATTAACATCCATTTTTAAAATCAGATTAAATGGCGACCGAGAGGTGCCTCTTGAGTGCAAAGGGTTAATAGCTTCAATTTCCTATTAGAAAATTAAAGATACTAATAAGAGATTGAAGAAAAAGTTTCGACGATGAAAAATAATTTTTTCGTTGTGACTATTATAAAAATAAATTCTCATTCGAGTAATTATTAATATTTCAGCATGCAGGTAGAATTTATTTATTATAATATAACACGTATAAGATTTCTCCCTTTTTTTAGAATTCTCTAATTCGCGTTAATGAATTTTAAAGTATCTTACTTATTTCTCAAATTATTTCCATATTATCCAAGAAGAAGTACATCAATATTCAATGTACTTACAATCTCCCTTAATTAACCTCATTTGCAATCACCCATAAACCAAGATGCAATCTCGATCGAATTATTCAGCACTTTAATAGCCATTTCGCAATGTCTTCGTCATCGTGTTACAAGCGCCGTTTCATACACGTTATCGTGTAGAGGCTGAAATTACAAAGCCCGCGAAATAGCTTTTCGAAATCAACTTCCATCGTTGCAGTAAAGAAATACTCTATCGAATATCAAACAAGCATTAAAATCCAATACCTTTTCACCTAGCGCCATTTTCCTCTTTAATACGTCGCTCTGGTAAATTAAAAAACATAGCAGGTCTTAATGCAAGAATGCACGTATTACTCGAGCTCGACGTTTCGTCGTTCATGCAATGCCTTATTCGAGTTTCAATAACGTTTTGTTAGGGACGATGAAATTCCTGGCTCCACGATTATAACCTCGCATGCTCGTTTAGTTCGTTCGTTTGCCGCGAGCACGAGCGCCCTCTACCTTCGCTTGCTGCTCACTGAGCGACTATCAGCGACATCTATCGCGATACGCGCGGAATCATGGCCGAAATCTGCGCGATTTCATCAGTGTTGTGCTTCGTAACTACGTTAGAGAGTTTGAAGTTGGTACACGACTTCTGCCGTGTTCGGAATTTACAAAATTGTTTTTGTTACTATCCCCGGTTCATCCTGTTGATCGTTCGAGTTTAGTTCAATTTGCATGTGGCGTGTCTGAGGATCAACTCGCTTGTGGCAGCGGTAGCGAACAGTGTCTAACGGTTTATTAAATTTGGCAGCTAAATTGTAGCGTTGGTTACAAATTAGTCGCTGACTATTCCTGGCGAGTGCCCCCTGTCAGTAGTGTAGAATCCCTGTAGCTATAAAGTAACTTCGTAGATTCGGTTTTTGTATTTTAAAGTGTTTAAAGAGAGAAAGTTAACCTGTTGATAGTGTAACTAACTGGTTAGAAGTCTCTATATTCATAGAATTAGAAGTTTGTTAGAATGTGAGCGTGAGAAAGTAAATTATTAGGTTTAAAATGGCGACGAGCATGAAGATACTAACTCTGTTGGATCTGTAAACAGATTGAGTAATTGAACGTTAGAAAATTTTTATGAATAGATGTGCTTAGAGATATTTGAATTTAAGGTGATACCTAATCCAAACTAAATAATTTTATTACTCCTATCAGTGCAAATAATGGACACTCATGTACAATGGCCAACAAATGCTACTATATTATATCTATACAAAAATGTACAGGGTCCTATTTAAAAAAGATTGAGTTCTACCCTCATGTTCCTCCCACAAGTATATTAATAGAAAAATTATGTATTTAATTTTCGTTAAACCAAACATTGTTAAATCCATCTCAAATCCTCAATATTAACTTCATCCTAATATTCACACCACTGCTATATTTTTAAAAAATTATTTGAATCACCTAACCTGATGCTTCAAATCAAACAATAGTTTTGAAAATATTGCTTTTATAATTATTTTAATCCTTCCTGAGATATTCTACCATAAATTTACATTCAAACAAAAGCCACTGTATAGAAATTTACCCTAGCTCGTTAAATATTGTATTTTCTCTGAAAAGCAACATTGTTCCTGCATGACCTGATCGTGGACCCACCACGTGCCGTTAACTAAGCTAACGAAATACGACATTACAAATGCAGTTACTGTTACTTTTGTCGATAAAGAGTCGACCGATGTTCGCGACTAAAGGAGTTATTTTAATGTAACAAAAGTCCCTCGTTCCCTGCCGGTATTTTCAGTCTATTACCCTAAGCAGCTGTTCGCTTAACGATCTTCGAGAGACCATACTTCTCGGTCGCCAGCTCCACTGAATTCTCTCTGCTCGTTTAGCAATGCAGAACGCTGGAAACTTTCCGAGCGATTTCTTTCGCGAGCCGGAGTTTCGTTCGCGATCCCGTCGTCATTAAACAGAATCTCGAAGTTCGACGCGATGCTTGCTGCCGTTGTTTCAGCTCGACCATGAGCTCGACAATGCCTTTATGCTGCCTGGTAATTAGCACTGCGCCCTTTTTCTTGCGAAAGACTATCGATGAGAACCTCGAGAAGTTTTATAACTTCAATCCTGTATCTGAAATCCGTTGCTCATCGATAGAAAAGATATCAAGTTTGAGATATGCGTGACGGGTGCAAGTGGGGTAGTTTCGTGATGGAACTTGGGGTAAGAAAGGAGACGTGTAGAATTCGACGCTGTTAGAAATGTAAAACGAAGCTTTTCAAAATTGTTCCTCGAAGTAAATTTCTTATTATTAAATAATATGTTTTAATTTAAATAGTGAGAAAATTTGGGAAACAGGTATTATGGGAGATTAGCTATAACTGAATAGTAATATATAATTATAGAATTTTGCATCAAAGATTATTGTAGTCACATGTATGTATAGCGAATGATGTGATGATCTATTTAATTTATGATAAATTATGTCCACTGTTTCCACATCTACATTCTATGATCCCAATGAAAAATTTTGTGGACATTATTAGAACGCTATTATTCCCGAGATTATATTATTGAAATTATCTTCCACGTGGAAAAAGAAACATTCAATATATTTTTATTAAGATATGTAATAGTGATTTAAATTTTGCGGCTATATATATGTATATATTATATATAATTAAATATAATTACCTTCTACATGGAAAAAGAAACATTCAATAGATTTCTGTTGAGATATATAATAGTGATTTTAATTTTGCGACTATTAAATATATAAATATATATGTAGAAGGTAATTTCAATAATATAATCTTGGGAATAACAGTGTTCTTATAATGTACATAAAATTCTTCATTGGAATCATAGAATGTGGATGTGGAAACAGTGGACATAATTTATATATATATATGACATCACATAGAAAAACAATTTTAATTTCTCCGGTATTCTGCCATTCTTAAAAAATTCCAATCTGAATATAGAAAAGACTGGGAATAAAAATTCCAATTCTGGAAAAATATGAAAAATGGATGAGAGGAGATATAACCCATTTGATTTATCGCAATTAATATTTTTTAATTTGTCAATAGGAAGTGTTTCGTTCGTGACTGATCAGAGTGTAACTCTTTACCTCACTGTGGCGCTAGTTGTCACTAAGTAAGAAATAACTGTACCGTCCAAGCTTCGACGATGCTTAATGTAACCAAGACCGAAATCCAAATTCCAAATATCCGTAATTCTGAAATACATTAAAGACATCGATGTCGGTATAAAATAGAAACGGAAAAATATCGCAGCGCGTGTTGTTCTTGCAGTGAATCTTCGCACGATATTCCAAGCGCGTCCGCCATTTTAAGGCAACGCTAAGCGGCTTTGCCCGGCGTACCCCTGTTAACTTTCGAATATTTCCCTCGTAATTCTTGTACAGCTACCAATTACCCCTCGAGGTTTATTCTGTTTTATGCAGTTTAACCTGGAGCAAAAACCGAGTTCGGATGCGCGTTGCAGTGGCTTAAGCGGGTTATACATCGACAGACGCGCTAAAGAGGATTAAGCGATAGCGATCTTTCTCGGTGATACACGCATTCTAATTTAGACTTTTGGTTCCCCTGGCTGATGAGAACAATTCTGGAATTCACCTTAACTTCACGTTTAGTGACCTCGCAGGTGGTATAATCTTCGAAGTTCAATATTATCAAATATTTCGGACGATTAGATGAAACGTAGTTTAACTTCACAGTTATAAAAATGGATGCTATTTTATAAAGCCTATTTCAGCTAAAAAAATGGAGAAGATCGAAATGTACAGTATACTTAAATGTATATAATATGATGAAATAAAAATTAATATCAATATAAAAATAAGTAATTATCAAAAAATTTCCTGTTTTATATACTTTTACGATTAACTATGGGAGAAGAAAGGAAATCTAAAGGAACTCGAGAACTATCATGGTGTTTATTCTTCTAGAGAGGAAACTCGACGTAACCCTTACAATATAGTAACTATTATAGGTTTTCATTATTGGTGCCTGTAATTATGAAAGTGCCTGTTAGTGGTAGATGAAATTTAATAACAATAAGAACAATTATTTATTGAATTGCAAAGATTATCAAACACAAATATTGGGTTGAAATATAATTGATTTATCACAATCACACCCTAACACGTCTTCTCACCATTAATACTCAATTGCAACTAACGTATGCCAAATCACTTTCCTTTTTTCTTTCTTCTTTCATACATTACATTCACATACACAATTCACACAACACCTCAATCATTACACGCATACTCATTTATCATAATAACCTGAATTCATTAGATATTTCCATACCATGCATACTTGTACCACTTATTCCAATACATGTATATTTAAAAATCTATGTAACCATTACCACATGTATTACACCAAAGGAAACATTATATTATTATAACACCCCCTCTTTCCTTGAATATTAATACCAAATTTATTAACAAATTGAGTTAAATAAGCTATTTTGAAATGAAATATATTTTTTTAGTAAATGTAATAATATAATAAATAAACAAAATAATTTGCAAGTATGAAATTAATATTTTTATTTGAATTTTAAGCAAGGAGGAAAAATAAAAAGTAAATAATTCCAAGTGTGTCACTTTGTACGTTTGGAAAATAATAGTACTGCAGATATTTCACGCCTGTCCACTGCATCCTTTGCAAACTGTGGGTTTCACCGTTATATATTTTCGGCAAACATATTTCTTACACTCGAAACGGATTTTGGTGGCTTTATTGGTCTCAACATGTTTTATTTGTTATAGAAAGACGTAAATCCTTCAACCAGTCAAATGACCAGTCGTGATAAATAAAGTAGACCACATACGACTCTCAATCAAAAGAAATGAAATAAAAAGACCCTAATTCACGCCTTGTAAATTTATCAATAAACAACATCTTAAATAAAAATTTCAAAAAGCTCGTATAACATCTTCAAACATTCTAAATGAAGATTATTAGAAGAATTTTAAGAAATATTTTACTTAAACACATTATATTTAAACCTTTACTATACCTTTGTTCACGAGAGAATAAAATAGTTCAAAATAGACAGAATCCTAGTTCACCTATTGACAGTTAATTTATTCCAAGATCTCCAATTATATTCGAAAAACAAATTTTTGATATTGACTATCATTGACGACTCAACTATCGAAAGTTTCAGCAGCAAAATCTAACAACAGGTGCTATTTTTCTGATAATTATTCCGTTTATCTTCACCCCTCTGTTCTACATCACATTCGACTAAATATTCGCAACCATAATCGGGTATCCTTTGTGGTCACATTGCGGAAGCTTCGTGAATAGGGATTACAAAGGAATGGTACAGAAATATTCATGACAGACGTAAGACATATTTTTAATTTTACAACAGCGGAACGTGCTTCGTTTCACTTCGGAATAGAATGCATGAAAAATAGAAGCGTTTCAAGACAGTAAATATCGCGGGTGTACAGAGAGAGTAAATAGAGCCGACCTTTCTGCAATGGAAAATCCATTGCTATATATTTCATGTTACGTTCAATATTTGCTGGCGACTTTGTAACAAAGCGTTTGTAACCGATATTCATATAACAGTCTTTCTTACTTCCCTTTGCGCATTATAATCCTGCAGTTTGTTGGGTAAAAGCATGGAACTCGACGTGAAAACAGAGTTGGGAAGAGAGATCGTGGGTAATTCCAATTAGAGAATGGAAATTTCGAATTTATTTAGTGCTTTATGCGACGATTGTTATGAATATTTCATCGCGTTGCAGAAATTTTGTTTCATATAGAGATTTAACGACAGATATGTTGCAAGATTAAATTGCATTTTCTACGGATTTTATTTCGACGAAAATCAAATTGAATCTACAATTTACGTAGAATTTTGGAAGAAATCCTATATATATATAT
>NW_016917114.1:110174-128347 GCF_001483705.2 Eufriesea mexicana
TAGTAAAATATTTATAAAATTGTATCACGAATAATTTAAATTTTTTAATTTAATAGGTATGTATGAAAATAAACAATTATCTACCAGTAATTACCTAATCATTTTCTATAATACAATTGTTGTCATGTTCCTGTTAATTTGTTCCATTTATTTTGTGCAAAATTTCTGGAATTATATTACATTAATTTCACTGAATTTAAATCAATGTGGTCCAATTTTCACCACTTATTGTCTATCCTTCCTTTTGAACTTTCTCAATTTTCCGAAAATATAAAACAAGCTTGTATTTTCTCTTTTTTCCTGCATTGTTATATATTAGCTCCATTGCATTTGGTACTCGGATTACGCGTGGCTACAGCACTGAGGTAAAACCCAGTATGCACGTTACCAACGAATATTTTCTCGGTCCAATCGAATTGAAAACAATATTTCGACAATTCTATTATGTTCACTGTTGAATAGTGTTACTATCATTCAATTACCACCAAGTATTCTATTTTCATAAAAATTCCAGTCGAATTTTTTAGCTTCTAGTGCCATCTAATTTTTTCTAGCACGGTCTAATCAATCAACGTAACTTAAAACTCCGTTGGTGATGAACGAATGTGACCAGCTGGAAATCCTTTCAGCATCCACACATCGTCAGTCTCTGACTCGAACGTTTTTGCAACGTCACCGCCTTTTGGTCCAAGAAAAACCAGATAACGACGCCATGTATATAGTATCGCGATGATGTTTAATACTGCCCGTGGTATTTACCTTTTTCCACCTGGCTTTTACTCTTTCTGCTCTGACCAAGCTTCTCACGTGCTCGTCTATGCCTCATTTCGGCTGACTCTCGAGGATCATAAATTATTCCGTCGTTAAAAATTGAGACCAGACCCGAAGAAATGAAATAGATGACCCCTCCTCAAGTCACACTTGAACTTCGAAATAAATGATGGGACGAGACATTGGTCTTCCAGAGATCGTTCTCTAAGGCAGCATAGCGTATGCATCACGTGTCGTCGTTTTTGGAGGGAAAATTGGGGATTTGGAAAAATTAATGGAACTCGTGTGTGGAAGAAATACAGGTTGAAGCTTGGTTTAATAATTCTTGAAATTTGGATTAGAAACTTCATGAAGTTCCTCGTGAAACTTCGTGCACTTTTCGAAAATTGAGATAGTGATCTTGTCTTAGAAGAGGGATATTTTATCTCAAAAAATGAAGTCCGCACAGAATAAATGTTTACTGACTATAGTTAACTAAAAAATGAATTAAAATACGATACAGAAAAATACCTAACTTAGAGAACATTAAAAGATATCTTTATATAGAAAAATGTACAGTCTAATGTAAATTTAATGAAAAATGTATAATCTAACCCAAATTTTTACTCGAGGATATTAGCATTCGTCATTTTTCTACAACTGATCTACATTTTTTCGAAAAATCTTTCGAATACTATCACTAATAGACAGGGATGAGATATTTCCTTTTTTATTCGTGCATTTCATATATTTTTTAGCTCGAATTTTGGGAGTTTCGAATTGCGAAAAATGTGCAGAATTTTCTCGCGTTCCAAAATTTGTATGATTCGAAAAAGATTCCTGGTTTATTATAGATGCAGATAGGAAATCTCAGTAAAGAAGTTCAATAAGGAACGTTCAGGTATTTATGATAAGAAGCAACTTTTGCCCTAACAATTCTCAATATTACTTTCTTCGTGATTTGTGATACAGCATTTATATCAACGAAAAATCTCTCTTCTTTCGTCATATATACTATTTATCCGCGATCTTTTCCCAAAGGCACATATATCATATCCCTCACAGAAGGCCGAAAATGGTCAACTCAATGGTGAGCCTCCTATATCACTGGGGGTTGGCTCGATGGGCCTTTTTTCCTTGTTAACTCGTGTTTTCTCTTTTATGACTTATATCTAGAATTACGATGTCATATGTATTCATATGGTATCGTCAAAGCACACAGGAAATTTAAAAAAATTGATCCGATAGTGCCATTCCACGAATACGATCGATTATGGGAAATACTAATGGCACCTGACGACAACTTTGTTCCAATAATTTTTCTACGGTCTTTTTAAACTAATTTTTCAAAGAACTACATATTTAATAAATATTTTCCTTTGTAATTCCTTTTCATGAAATAACCTATTATTATTATTATTATTATTATTATTATTGTTTTAAAATAATTATGAAACTGTCAACAAGCCCCATAATTTGGAATCAAAAGTAACAAAAACGGTATAATGAAGAGTTCCAATTGAAGTATCTCTCCTGATTACGCGAAATTAGTGGATAAGTAATATTGCTTAATTTGATACAAAATTAATTTAATTTCTGAAATGGAATTAATTTTAATATTCGTTTGCAGATGTTCACGTTGTCTCGTGTAATCAATACCGAAAGAAGGTTAAGAAATTATAACGTTGAAACTTATGCAGAGAAAGACGGGTTGGCAAAGTATCTTTATCGGAAATTATCCAGGAATACCAACTTTTAATGGTAGTTTTCGTCTGAAACCTATATAGGTGAAACATAGTTACATATTAAGTTCAGCTACAGATTGCTAAAGTTCCAGAGTCGTTCCATTATTGTATCTACAATTTCTGCTATCTTATCGCCACGAGATTATGCAAACCATTTTACACGTACAATTTTAAAAACTGAAACTATCAAACCATTTTCCAGGTATCTTAATAACGATCACGATCACCAGATATTATCATTTTATTTCAAAAGTTTTCTACCTGTAAAAAGAACAGCAAGTTCTTGATTTCTCTAGTATTGACACTCTGACTCAATCTAATATTTCAATAAGATACCAAAAGAATAAAGAAAAATTAAATAAAAACAATTGAAAAATAATGAAAATATAAAACGTTTAAAAATATTAATAATAAGTAAATCAAATTAAATTAAATTAAATTAAATTAATTAAAAATATTTTACTATAATTGAAACGAAAAGACAATATTCACTTAATACCAAAATTTGTTCATTGCCTAGATCAAGAAATTCGTTTAAATCGATTACTCGAAATTGAACCAAGCAAATAATAGTGCCAACTATAATAAAAATGAACTCACTGAAGAAATGAAACATGGAAATAAATAAAATGGAAGAAAATTGATGTTGATAAATTAATTTGTGTATCATAGTAAACGCGATATACGGTATGGTTAAGTTGATGTTCGGTTTCGTGCTTATGCCCACATTAATAACCGATAAATCCAATTATGCAACGACGTCAGTGGCCATAAACGCGAAGAAAAGGGTTGCTCGACACGGAGGCATCTTCGACACGCCTGGAGGTCTCGTAAATTTGCTAACACGAGGGGGTTAGTGTGAGAAAATTGCTGTAGCGCATGGTCCTTGTGTGTCACGGACGTTTATGACTTTCAGACTACTTTAACTGTGACGTACCATCGGCCTCGCGAATGTGCACAAGAAACTGCGTACATACGAGCATGCATTTTTCGCGCCTGTACACTTACGCGTTTATACGGGGTGTTAAAAACGCATAGCTTAAGAATTTTTTATAGTCCTCTTTACGAGTATTCTGCGAAAAGTATAGGCACCGTATGTATAGGTACTGAAACTTGCGCTTTTTGCGAGAAATATTAGTTTTTACTCGCTTTTAGGAATATCCGATGAGTCTAATTGAATTTTCTCATAACGAGTAAGATGTAATGTACTTTTTTGTAAGTTAAAGATTGGATTAGCCTGAAACTAGTTAAAAAAGGAGAAAAAGTATATATACAGATGTATTTCTATATTTATTTCCTCATTTTTCTCGTTACACGAATTTTTAAATTTCTTTTCCTAACTTTCAATTCATTTTTAATTTCTTTCTTTAAATTCCTCCAATTTGGACCTGGAATCTACAAAACTATACTATACTTTATATACTATAATACATTATAGTCTATATTTCACAATGTACTATAATTTATATATTATATTATATTATAAACTATATTCTCTACCACAGATTATCTATTACAGTATTATAAACTCAATACTGTATTTTAAAATATATTAAATTTTTGATACATTATTATAACTATAGTACTTTCTCTCTCTCTCTCTCTCTCTCTCTCTCTATGTATATCCTACTCACATTCAGGTTGGAAATTCTAATTAAATTCCACGTATACATATGAAACATTTCCTACCCTTCACAGGCTTCTTACTAGAATCATCCTTTTTCTAAATTTTAATTTATTTTTAATTTCCTTCTTTAAATTCCTCCAATTTGAACCTAGAATCTATAAAACTATATCCTATATACAATAATACATTGCAGTCTATATTTCACAATGTACTGTAATTTATATATTACAATATATTACAAACTATATTCTCTACTACAGATTATCTATTACAGTATTATAAACTCAATACTGTATTTTAAAATATACTAAATTTTTGATATATTATTATAACTATAGCACTCTCTCTCTATTTATGTATATTTTACTCGCATTCAGGTTGGAAATTCTAATTAAATTCCACGTATACATATGAAACATTTCCAACCCTTCACAGGCTTCTCGCTAGAATCCTCCAAGTTCTTCCTACCCTTATTTTTTAACTACCTGAAACCGTCATTTTTTAACACCCCGTACACACGCATGCGGGGTGAACGCGCGTGGACAATCGCATGTTTCAAAACCCCTGTAACGAGACGTGCGACGTATCTTCTTACCCGGCCGGGACATTTTTACGAGAAGAAATAAGTTGAAGTTTAAAGAGCGTAACCGGGTAGTATTGCTTTTTACGAGCGTCCCTTAAAGAGACGTCGCGCGAGCTGACATTTCTCGCTACGTGAGCTGAAAGCGGCCGGCTTTTAAATTTCACGGGTTTAATTGTTTTCGAAGTTGGAGGATAATTGAAAGGAATTTTTTGTCGGGTTTCTTAAATGGACGCTAGGCTTCCTTGGAACTCCTCTTTGACGACAAGATAGCTCGCTTTTTGTTTCCCTTAGAGGAGTTTTCATTTTAATTACGACTCGTAGGCTTTTTGGAAAAGCGAACACGAGATTGTCGTGCTTTCTTAATTAAGTGTATTTAGGGATGTTATAGATGAATTTAGCAAAATATTCAACATAAACATACCAATTTCTCATATCCATCTTTGAAATTTGAAAGAAATTTAGGAAATTCCTATTTCCATATTTCGTAATATATATCACAGTAATTTTTGTATTTGTCGTTCAATTTATTATGCTTTAAAAATATTAGAGACACGAAAGAAAATAATTTTGACGTATTAATGAAATTTATATTATTTCTTTCAGTTTTGAAACTTGGGTGATTCTACAGAAGATGGTTTTAAGGAAATATTTTAATTCTTAATATCCTTTTCTTTAAATTTTATTGCCCTTATAAAATATTGAAGAGGAAAGGTAGAAAATGACTGTGTAAATGAAAAGCGTACCCGTGACACTCTTCATTAAAACTTTCCTATAATCCGTATCCACACGCGTCAACTAAAATAATCATAACTTATTCGCAATTTCAACCATTAAACATTATTCGAGTACTCGAGATATGCACTTGAATTGCAATAAACCTCGCGTCTATCAAATAAACCGAATTAAAATAACCGAAACAACGAACAATAACTCACCCCACCAACGAAAACTTGAAATAACGAAACTTCTGAAAGCACAGTTCTCAGAAGCATAAAGCCTCTTAATAGCGTCTCGTGAATAGTGAAACGTAATAATATACTAAGAGATTCGTACATATTTGAATAAAATTCCTTTCCCCCCTGAGATTCTACCAAAGAATCTTCATAACGATTTTCACATTCCTCTGAAGTTCGACAAAATCGTTCTGACCATAGAAATAGCAATGAAGAGAACAAGGATGAGCAGTAGAAATGAACAGCTTAGAAACACTGCAAATAAATAAATAGTAAATCAATAAAAGCATTGTATCAAATCTTTATTATAAAATTATTATAAATAAGGTCTAATTATTATTAAATTATTATAAAATCGGGTTTTGCAATCCTGCGAAACTCCCATCATGAGAGTTGCCAGTGTACAGGACACAACGATAACGTTGAACGCGGTATTTTCAATGAAAGTTTTAAAAAAGATAGTTCAAGCCACGGTAGGTTTAGTGTTAGGTCTAGAAACTAGTAAGTAAGATCATGCATCCATGTCTTAGTCTCCTGTAATTAAGTTTAAGGTGTTTCAGCACTCGGATGTTAGATACAGAGTCCATGTCCCTTAAATTCAAAAGAAAGTCATGATGAATTTACTGCATTTATGTATTCCTATTGAACAGCAGTCATATTTTTATGCAGTCGTTAAGTCTGGAAACAGGCAAGTATCAATCCAACGATATTGGACAATCTATCCCAAAACACAAAAATTACACGTGCTCGAGTGAGTTACAATTGGTGGTGAGAAAGGCAATATTGTTTGCGAGCGAGAGTTATAATTTCCAGGTCCTTTATCAAGAATAGAAATTGGTAGTAGCATAAATGAATTAGTGGTAGCGAAAAATAGACAAAAATAATAGGTAAATATCAAGAAACAAGAAGAGCAGGCGAAACAAATACAATTTACACGTGCTTATGTCGTTTAATGCCAAACCTACCATAACCGACTAAATGGCCAGTAGACAAAGAGATAAAATAAAGTAAGAAAAATTTGAGAAATATGGAACACAGAGGGATATTAAAAATTTGATTATACCTACATATGAGCCGTTCACTGCACAAATTGATTAATTCCATAAAACAAACAGTGGAGAAATGCAATGAAATAATGTAGGCATGACTATACCGAATACTTTGATACTTAAATTTAAGATTTTATAAAAAGTGGAGTTAATCGACTTGTGCAGTGAACGGTTCATATATCAGAAGAAAAATCGCCGAGACAAGTGAAGGACAACGATGAATGCGAAATTTTCAATCAAAAATTAAAAAATGACAACTTAGACTTTGGTAGGTTCAGTGTTAAATCCCCAATAAAATTAGGATGCACCTATCGCTATTTAGCAGAGAGAATGAAATTTGACTAATCCCGAAGCACTTAGAACACGCAAACTAGGTAACCAAAGCTTAACCAAAAGACACTCTCCGCGAATAACAAATGATCGTCTAGCTCGCAATCTTTAGGACAACTAGACCCTAATAGCCAACGCTCGCGACACGTATAACCTGGCAGGTTGACAAAAGCGTAAATCATTTATAAGCATTAATAATCGACGATACCGTGAATCGCAAAGAGTGCAGAAGGCTGACCTATAAATCGCGCGACAGGCTATACCATTACGCTGTACTCCAGATCCATAATTCAAGGGGGCTCTTTGCTCGGTAATTGCCAGCGATACACAGAGCCAGGTCTATAGGTAGGAACTTTTAGCCGGCAATTACGGTCTTCGTGTAACGCGTTTAAACCGATTACAAGTCCCGCTGAATCGCATTCCACGCCGGATCTCGTTTACATTGTCAAAATTCGCGGAATTAACGCTGACCCCCGGAGAAACAATTTACAGGATTCGAGTATGAATTCCACGGTCAAAGCAATTATCCGGCGGACCGACCGGACGTAACCGTGAGTTTGTCGAAAGGGAAATCAGTTGAGTCGTGTGCGGGGAGTTTGTTTAGGTATAGTCAGCATTATATGGTAATGGTTAACACGGATTTGGAATATATATGCGTTGATATAATAAAGGAACTGTAAAAAAGGAATGAGTGGGACTAGTATGCATGGGATGCCAATATCTAATGGATTCAGGTTATTGTGATAAATGAGTATGCGTGTAATGATCGAGATGTGTGTCTGTGTGAATGGTGTATGTTCATGTAATGTATCAAAGTAGAAAGAACAAACCAGAGAGATTGGGCATAGGTCAGTTGTAATTGAGCTGTAATAGTGAAAATAGGTGTGAGCATGTGATTGCTCAATTGTTTGATTATTTTTTGTAATTAAATAAAGAATTGTTCTTATTGTTATTGATATTTCATCCATCACTAACACATTGCACCATGTTAGAGACCGATGTTAATTTTTTGATCGTCTATTTGTGAATTTGCATATAAACATCCTGCCTATGCTTTATTTATTCTTATTCATAAATATTCTTGCTTTGTGATAGTTGCATAGTGTTCCTAACTTTCTAAGGATGACATACGATTCCTGATTTCGTTCCACGTGATCAGATTTTGTAAGTACAATGCAAGTCAATAGGATTAAATCAATCTTCTATATTGCAGGATATTTTTAGACGTAGTTCTATTGATTAAGGGTGCGATGGTCGAAGTGTTCTAGAAGACCTGTTAGGGTCTTCTAGCAGTCAAATCCTAAATGCTGAGTACTTCAGGGATTGGTATTTATTTGTTTATTTGCGTATTATAGTTAAACTTCTATAATGCCTCGAGTCACCGGACACGAGGCGTCGTTCAAATGCCTAATTTAAGCTACTAGGCTTCGGCACTTAGAGTCTGACTTGCCTTTCGGACCCTTCTTCCTTAAAAAGGTCTATTCTGCAAGATAGAGGAGTCAGTCAGTTAGTCAGTCAGAGTCGAGATCGAGGCAGTTAAGGTTTTAGACAGTTGTACAGTAAAGTCCCAAGTACGTTCCAGTCCAGCTCTAAGTCAATTCTTAATCAGCGAAAATTTGAGCTTAAGTACCCTCCAGCGTGGTAGAGACTGTGTAACTTTACAATATATCTAGCGAACATAGGTAATTTACGAAGTTAGTTAACGATATTTGTACCTAGTAGAGTGTAGATAGATTCTGAAATATTTCCCTAGATCAGATACCTAGAAAGGTATCATGGGAGTTCATAGGATGCACGTATGTTACATCTCAGAGATTGATACAATCTTGGGAAATTTCTAATTCAAGAATAACAACCTAAATACGTCTCTTTTACCTCCGTACAATTTCCTAAACACTAATCCTTCTCGCAACAGCCACACCCTAACGAAAGAGTGCAAAGTAACCAAGTGTACTGCCAATCTCTCCAGCAACTAGGTTTCAAGCTAATCGCTCGAATCTCGCGCTCTTGCAACGCTCGGACGACATACGATTCCAATCCTTTCTCAGCAAGCGGACTACCAACGAAAGTCGAGAGACATCTCACGGAAAGGGTAGACGAAACGAGCTGCGAACAGGAGGCTAATTTTCCCTGGAGAGGGATTAACCCCTCGCGGACGGAGGAACAGTCCGTGGAGAAGCGCGAGTGTGGCAGAGAGCCATGGTTTGGGTAGGGAAGACGAAGAGGATCTTAAGGAAGAGGCTCTTACCAGTGGTAGGTACACGTAAGAAGAGCTTGCGGTCTTGAGAGGCCAAAGATGGTGGCGGAGAAGAGCCGGTGGTTGAGGAATAGCTGGCATACAGCTCCTGCCACGTCCCCTATCAGCTACTTTGCATTTCGTTGTTATTCAGAAATAGTCGCAAACCGTGCCGCCTAGTGGACCGGTTGCCTTTCAGTGTATCTCTCCCCGTCGTTCGCCACCCCTTTTTCCGTGGAACTTCTTACCCAACGAGATGTTTTATTAATGAAAATGAAGGAGCTTTCTATATTTTCCTTCATCCTCTCGCCCCCTCGGTCGCCCCCGCCGTCGCTCATTGTGATTCTCCTTTATCCTCGTCCCTCTATCGTGTTGTCTTGCCATCCGGATCCAGCATCCACGTCCTTGTCCTTCCTTCCGCCAACGGTATTCCCGTCTTCCACGATATTCTCCACGGCCAAGTATCCCGTTCCAAACGATTCCACCGCCTCTCTTTTCTGCGTTCCCCGACCTACTCGCTTTGTCCAGCTCGCCCTTCTGCTTGGTCTCTCTGTCGCCATCTCGGGCCACCCCTCGTACCGTCACTTCTTCTCCTGCTTCAGGCAGCGATATTACTTTCCGCGCAGTGGTCCAGCCTTTGGGGACTGCGACAACAGGCTATGCGCGAAATTATTTCGGATAGGAGGATATCTAAAGTTTCGAGGGCAGGCTAAAGAAAAAGGAACATGACTCGAGGTTTAGGAATGAATTTCGATGAATGGATGGACCGGTTAGGCGATGGTGGTTGAATTGCGGTGACCGTCAGATGGAGGTTATGGCAGGATTGTTCTGCTTCGAACGCGTAGACGTATTCTGTTCACTGGGGGTGATAATGGAATAGAGAATATGTCATTATGTCGGAATCTAGGTTCTTGTTGCAATTGTAATGAGGGACTGATGTAGACACGGTGAAACAGAATTTGGAATTGGCGATACATTAGGCCCGTCAATATGGAATGTCGTTTCTCTGGAATAATCTCATTTATTCATTCTGACCAATCAGAGATTAGGATTGGTCATATTGATGAAAGAGGGTATTATTGCATTACACTTATGTGGGGCAGTAATTATACTCTTTGGGGCAGGCTGGAATTAAAAGTATCCCACCATTTTGATGCACCGTAATGCATGGTGGGAAATTTTTAGTCACATAGGTTTATATTTCGTTTTCCCTGGTTTTATATGAAAAATCGTAAAAGTGAATTAATTTTTATAAAAATTACTACTATATCAATTTCGTTTCGTTTAAAACGCAATAAAATTTCTATGGAACATGGATCTATTTCATTATCCGAAATCCTGTGCCGCAAAGTGTTAAGCAGGGATATTGGAATTTCATTGGAACAGAAATATCCTTAAAACTTTCAATACTGCATGCACATCGTACACGAAATAATTTATCATGCTGCAAAGCCTGGAAACAATGAACCTAATCTATCATAACCTGACACGATATCACAACTCTGAATAAATGCACCTTCCTAAACAGCTCCCTATTCCTTAACTATACATACAACACTAAACAATCATTGGTTTTGTAAAAATAAAATCATAACACAATTTTATTCCAATTTTATGCTTGATGGAACAGGACAAATTTTCAATGTTTTGGATTCCACGTTTTCCCAATGTTCCCGAACCAGGCGTGTTCGCTTTGAACGTTCATCACTGACAAACGGCGAGATCACACCTAAATCAGGGGCGCTACAGCGGAATCCAGGCGAAACTCTTTTGCGAATAGTCTCCTTGCGCCGTAACGGCGCGCATTTATGGCGCGGAAGAGGAGTTCGAAGCGGATGGCCAGTGAAACTGATGACGGCAGACGGAAGGCAGAGCCAGGGCCGGCTGCTGGTTTGGCACGGTAGTAGCTGCATAAATGCACAGTCGAGCGAACAAGCCGTTGGCTCGGCTTGGTGGCGTAGTTTGTCGGGATGTCGTGCAGAAGCAGGGTCCGGTTGCATGCGGAAATGGAGGTTCGTCCTGTTTCAGCCTTTGGGTCTGACCCTCGATCCTCGTCGTTCCTACGGATCGTCTGTGTCTGTCTCTTTCTCTCTCCCTCTCGCCAGAGAATTCCTCTGTCCTGGCCATCCCATTCGCGAGCCGTGGTTTCATACGCTAATGTACCGGAACCCATTG
The DNA here is from genome assembly GCF_001483705.2 of Eufriesea mexicana. Taxonomy (NCBI): domain Eukaryota; kingdom Metazoa; phylum Arthropoda; class Insecta; order Hymenoptera; family Apidae; genus Eufriesea; species Eufriesea mexicana. Next base: position 121,623 of record NW_016917114.1, read on the forward strand.
CTTTATCGGATTATGACGGATCGGATGATTCGTTAGAATCAAGTTCGTTATTGGTTCGCGGTAAATCGTGTCAGGGGTATTTGGTAGATCGAGGGTTCTAAATGTGGGAATTTTTGGGGGAAATGTTTGGGGCTGTTTGGGGAAATTTAATTAAATCCTGAACGAATTGACGATTGATATCTGAGCAAAGGGTTCGTTTGTAGGATTTATGGCTCGGTAATCTTTTGTTCTCTGATTATGTAATGCCATGATTTGGAAATATTGAAGTTATTGGTGAGATGATTTTAAAAGTTCAGAAATAGTACATGACAGGAGAGAATTTAATGATGTTATTATAGCTGTCATTTAATAGTAGTAGCTGAAAGTACGTTGAATTATTTGTTATATGAAGCTGTTTCAAGGAAAATCTCATAATTATCTAAATTTTATAATGGTATTTTCTTGAAACGAAATTTTTGTCTTCCAAAGCAATGAAAATATTTCTCCACGTCTCTTCCGTAATTTTCTTTTTCGAGCATAAAAATTCAGCCCTTTCATTCTCTAATCTTATTCAATGTTGTCAACAGATGGAACGCGTGAATAGAAAGAGTATTATATGACATAACATCGAAATCCCTCACCACCGTACATCGTACACTACATATTTAGAGAAGAGGAAGTTTCCCAGTATGTTTTATTCAGTTTAGAACGCCTTCGCCATTTTGTTGCACGGAAAAATATATTATGCATACTCGTGTAAAACCACGAAAGATTCCTTTCTCCCCAAATGTTTTTCAGTTTCACAAAGCGCATTCCCACATGCGTAATACTTCTCCTTTCCCACCTTCCATTTTCTCTTGATCAAATAAACATGAGGGACCTGAACAAAATTCTTGCGTTTTTGGGATGAAGCTAGCGCGAAAAGTAAATTCCGAAAATTCGAAGACTAAAATCAAATTCGACGTTGAAAACTGGCAAACGGTTAATCGTACAGCTTGTTAATTGTAAAACTTGTGTAACTCGGGCAGCGAAACAGGGCCACGCTGTGTAAAGGATTTCGGCCATAATATAGTTAGCACACAACATTGACCATCAGTGTAAATGACGCGTGCATGTGTCCCGGAACGAAACGCAGACCGCTTTATTTCAAACCGGTCAATTACTTTTAGTGTACAGTGAAAGCAATTTCGTCCATGCAATCTGATATATACGTACACACGCGTAATTAAATCGCCTACGCGGATCATCGCTGATGACAAGATCAATCGAGACACGGCTGTGATCGACGATGCAAAAACGGCCATTCACGGTGGATACTTTTCGAAAAAGGCGATCTTGTCGATAGCCACAATGAATCCCTGGTAAATCGTAATTGCTGTGGTCAAAGAGCATACCTGCAAACACATCGTTTGCACCCAGCTCTCTGTTTTGCAGCGAGTTAATTACGGGAGCAGAGTCTATTATTCTGGCGCAATGTCAACTCATAGCCGTGTTATTGGGCGTACATTTAATACCTAAATTTAATTTCCTCTGCGAGCCCCGCGCCGCTCTGCCTCATCCTTTGTCGCAGCTGCAATTTCGTCGCGCACAACTGTTGATGTAAACGATGACCAAAGCTATCCATGGATGCGTCTTTTCCATGGTTAAATTATGCGCCGCGTGGAGGGCCACCCGCATAACGTGCCGGTATATCGGCCGTAATTTCGTGCTTCGCAGTCACGTGATACGTCGAACAATAATGGCGTACTATTGCGCCATTGTTGGAAAACCGAATGTGGCAAAGAGCAACGTTATTAACGAGTTATTTCGGGATAATTTTGAATTGCTCTTTGAGGAAGCTTGTCATGCTACTATTAATTAATTATTTTTATCGGGCCTTATAGTGACGATAGAACTTATAATTTTGTAATTGTCAAATTGCAGAACTGATTAATTAAGATTAAGAACTGAACTTATTTCCTTGAGAAGGATTTTCTACTATTTTTCATTTGAGAGAAAATTACATAGAACGCCCCAGGTGTTGAGATCTATTTGTAAGTCACTTGATAAGCGGCCACGAATAAAACTTCATAATTAGACTTGTTACGTGAAAAACTTTCAACCTCGCTCTAGTTTTTCAGACTTCGACTTAAGTTTCGTCTTATTGTAGTTGTATCTCTTGTCGTCCATGAATACTTCATATGTTTCAACAATTCCGTGTGCTTCGTGTCTCACGTGTGAACTTCAGTTCTATACCTACATTATCGTCCATAAGAATTTAATGGAATCAGGTTAAAGACACCGTATCCTCGTTGAAGTACAAATATTCATAACCAGAACGAATATTAATTAACGAGATTTACTCGAATGTTCTGGGTGTTAGAAATGTAATTAACGATCAGACGAAAATCATAGAGTGAATCACAAAAATATTCATAGCCTCTTCGAAAGCCAAATTCAATTGATTACTATAGTTTGGCATGAAGAAGTATCAAAAGAAGACATATATCGAGACTCACTATTTCAACTATTTTCATTTTCAGACATTTCCATCTGTTCCTATTAAATTTATTAAGCTCCTGCTGTTATTCGGTGCTACTCTAGCAGAAACTCTACTGTGCCAGAAGAATACCTGTAACCCAACACTGCTAAAATACCCAAAGCCAAACAGCAACTCGGAATTACCAACAAACCCCAACCACCGGCTACGTGCCCACTATAAACATCGATTACGACAAAAACGTGACACAAAATCCAGTCAGCCCTAACCCGCGAACTTGGCTAAAAACAAAGAACATACGCATACCCACGGAAGAACGCGGCACTTTAAACGGTCACGATCACCGGGAAGTAGCAGCAGGTCGCTGCAAGTCAGCCAAACATTTTAACGATCCCTATAACCCGCTGACTTTACAACTCAGCCCGAACCACTCTGCCTGAGACTCGCGCAGCGAGCATCCACATGCTTCTCCGCGTTGCTTTAAGGCATGAAAGTATAACAACGCGATGAACCAGCTCCCTTTTTCACCCACGCTGTTCCCGACTCGTTACCCACATCCCGACCCCTCTTCCACCCGCGTAATAAGCCTCGAACATCGCGTTCGCGTTCTCTACCAACTACACCCAGCACGGGCCAAGATCCCTGACGCACTCATCCTCGAGCACGCGCCACGGAGTCACGGAGTCTGCCCGGGTCGGTGCATAAATAGGTTTGCCAAAAGTTTATCACGGATTAGTCCCGGCATTGTGCCCCGTTTCGGCCTTAAGAAACAAGCCGTGGAGAAGACGAGGATAAGCATCGCCGGTAGGTACACAGGTGGAAGCGTGGGTGGCTCGAGTACACCAAAGGGTGTCTACCCACTCGGCTACACACTCATCCCTCTCTTCTCCGAGCTGGCGCACGTTCGAGCGAGTTCAACGAGAGCAACTGCTTATGGCGTCATAACCAAGCTTGCAAACGCTCGTCGGAGGACGACGACGTCGCCACGTTTCACGAGTCTCGGGCCAAACGCTGCAGCTAGGCTGCTGCAGCTCGGTTAGAGCCTAGTCGCTTGATTCCACTCTCGAGTAGTGCACGCTCGCGCGGGTCATCCGACCGTGCACCCTAGCTGGATGAAGACGTTTACGCGGGTAAACCTCGACGCCTTCAACGAATTTTCCGCGAGGATTCGAGCTCCTCGCTGGATGAACACGCGCCCACCGCGCGGTATCTCCGTGTGCACCATCGCGTCGCTAACTGTCTGCGGCAGTAGTTGGGGTAGTTCTGCGATTTTAAAGGAGAAGAGAGGAGAGGCTGTTTGCCGAGTAGGGTGCAGCGTGCCGGAAGCCGTTCGCGCGAGGAACGATACCTGATGGCCCTGGGTCCTGACACTTTTTGTAGGGGAGACTTACTTTGGGAATTAGAGCGTTGAAACTTTTGACAGAGTGACTTGGTTGGAACGAATTCGTAGTTCTTATCTTTTTCCTTGATTTCTTTCTGTGGTAATTAATATTTTTAAACGCAAAGATCGCTTGTTCTGTTATAATTACGACTTTTTAATATCATGTAGCCTAAATTGGTAAATTGACTTGTCATGTTTGTTTCGGTTTCCAAGGTATTTGCAAATGACAACCTACTGATTGTAAAAAGTTCTGTACATCTTTCAGAGAGGATTTATATGCCAAGATGCTATTAATAACTTACTGTATGTACTAATTATAACTTTTTCCATGATCCTAGTATCCTACTTTCCAACTTAAAGGGCTATTACTATCTTTAACAAAGCTTCCTCTTTCAATACCAAAGTTACACGATGGTGTATTAAATATTTAATTCTCGACCAGGCTGTCCACGTGACACTTGCAAACTATGCAACTTCTGTCTAACTATAATCATATTATAATTCCTTTCCGTTCAACGAGTTTAACGGAGTTCCAACGACTCGTATATTTAACACGAATAACAGGGAAGAGAATTTACAGTGAAAATAGTAAGATGAAAATGGTACAAGCAAACGAAACAACATTTCTCTCCGGAGTTCCGAAGTAATCCCAGCGAATTTCCCAAAGAAAACGTGGAGAAGCCGGGAAACGCAGTTCCTCAGAATTTCGCGATAGCCTGCGACTTTAATTTCGACTGACTCTATCGCTAGAAAAATAATAGCTCCGCGGAGATGTGTACGTGGTCCTTTTTTCGAAATCCAGGATCCTCGAGACAACGTAACCGTGAAAGCCGCCAGAGGATTTGCCAACTCCGTGGTGTATTGTCCCGTGAAAGTTTTCTCATGTTGAATTCAGAAAGCCATTCTTTCGGAAAACGAATACCGGCTGGATACCCCGTTTCAGATTTAATTCACCAACTTCGTCCCTCAGTCTGAAAGCGTAATAATGTCGGCGTTTAATAAAACACGGGTGAAACGTAATTACTGTAAGACACGAACGAAGTTCCTAGCGTGGGAATATCTTCCGAGTTGAAATTACATGGTAAAAATTTCAAAATCCGGAAGTCCTAAAGGGTTCGTTTGATTTATGCTTGATCCGTGCTACTATGGGGTTTGAATTTGCGAGAATGACACACGTGTTGCAAAATAGTGGTTGAAAAATTTTCACTGTGACTGTAGAATGCGTTCACCTGTACATATAGATCATTCAAACTTCGAGAAGACAAACGAGACTGAAGTTATTACACGTTTCGAGCAGTCAAATGCCTGGAATCTGCAAACCTTTATTCAATGAATATTCCACAAATGTAAAGAACTCTGAGTAGAAAGTTATTCCGTTTAGAAAATTGGTTGAGTGCACTATTCTAGGATAAAACGAATAAAAATTGCGGTGTTAATTATTGTTGAAAGTGTGGAAAATTATTCTGAGAAGTTTAATTTTGAAATTAAACTTGAAATTTAACTTTGAAATTAAAATGACTGAACTTAACGAACTTAGAAATCATTTCAATACTTGACATACTGGAATCTGTAACTCCTCTTAACTAGTAAACTTAAAGAACTGTAATGAAAAAGAATTATGTTCTTAGAAAATGGTTAAAAATTGGTGAAAAATAGCAGGAATTTAAAATATTCCAAATTAGAGGAATTTTCCAAATTATTTGTGACAATTACAGATTGGATAATGGGAATATATGTATCAGAGACTAAACCCTGAAGTAGACATTTTTCCTTTCCAATATTCACTTGTAATATACATCACAACAATTACTACTCATCTGTAATCCAGTCATAATTTTATATTCCTATAATCACCCATTTCTAAATACAGGTGGCCCTCGACTTACGCACATTTTTAAAAATTCAATTTTATAAGCCTTTCTTTCAAAAATAGAAGAAAAAGGGTGGTATTCAAGTAACTCTTGACAAGTATATAAAGAAAACACCCGAAAGCATTTAAACACGCTTCTTTAACTTCTTTGTGTATACATATTGATAAATAAATAATTTAAAGGGCAGTTTTGGTGCATACCTTTTACATCCCTCAACATTCGAGCATTCAACCCTCTCAGGAATCAATTGTGTGCGAAAGTTGAGGACCCACTGTAACCCTAAATACACAATGCAAAAGTCCTTCCTCCAAACAACACAAACACCATCATCTTCACTCATTCTTCCACATTACAACCCCAAAATCATTCGTTACACCCCCAAACATATTCCCAACCATTGCAACCCTAAACTGAACCTCTGGTATCTCGATAAACTCGGGAAATTCCCAGGTCGACACCAAACGAGCTATCGAATCCATAACTATTTCATCGAAGTTTGATTCGATTTGTGGAAAATCAGCGGGAAAGTGGAAGCCGAAAGAATTATCCTCGCCATCTTAAAACGCGCGGAATAATGCAAACGTCGTTACAGTAACAGAATAATACAGTAACAGAATCGAGAGCGGGTGCAACAGTGTTACCACGAACGAAACGAAGCGTATTCGTTGAATGTTCGATAAAGCAGGGAAGGCTGGTGATATATTATTCAAAGTACCTTTATCTTCGAAAGTAGGTTCGATCGCACCCCCTATTTGGTACTCGAGTTCCTGCCTCTATCTACGACCGCTTAGGTCGAATGGATCCCACGGCAAGACTCAATTAAATAAATGATGTCTCTGTGAAAGATTCGACGTATCGATGGGTCCTATTTCCGCGGGCACGCTGCGCTGCTTCATAGCGAAGTCTCGCGGATTTCCTGTCGCGAGGGGTGGGTCCATCGAGTTCGGAAGACGGAGAACTCGAGGCCAGAGCAACGACAAGAAAGCGGAAAAAGTATCCTGATGCAGCATTCAGA
>NW_016917114.1:128368-150621 GCF_001483705.2 Eufriesea mexicana
AGCGGCGTTTTCGCGAACTGGGAAACGCGTCCTGAGTCTAGATTTAATATCGCTTCTATCTTATTTATGGGATTAGACAGCGAGTGGAAGATTTTAATTTGATAAAATCTTGTCTGCGAAGAAAAATCTACCGTGATAGAGGGATATTTGTTTTATTTCAAAATTCTTTTTTCAAATTAGTTATTTATTATTGCACGTTAACGTGGTGTGTGATGTGTAATACTACACAGGTGGCAAACAATTTTTCGTCAAACACGATAATATGAAATTTGCTAAAATTATTATAACTTTGTAGATGTACAGTGCTATAATATAGGCAAGAGGATTCACGAGATTTCTTTTAATTTCGAGTAACCTCACGATAAAGTAACTCTTGATACATTGAAATTTGCGAAGAGATTAAAGGAGAGGATATTGGACTTATTGAAATAGCTTCAAGTAATATTAATCGTGAAAAAAAATTGGTATATGGAAGATGGAATACTGTAACAGAAGGATACATTGTTAGTCGATTAGTTTGCTCCCAATTGTCAAATATTGGATCTTGTCATTGGACGAAGTGCATTTACGTATTGAAGTTCCAAGAATTTACACACGAAGGCGGGTAAGACGTTTGCATGAGAGAAAATGTCCGCGCAATAGCTAAAGTGGTGTACAGTCTTAGCTAAAATTTCCACTGGTACCTACTTAAGGTTTACTATCACGATAAAATATTATCAATTCAGTCAAGGCTCTGAAAGTTTGATGACTATGGAATAATTACTTTCATTCTACAAATAAATTTAGCAATTACAAATTTTATGGACAAAAATGGTGGATACTGAAAAATTTGTAACATAATAAGAAAATTATGTAAACGAAAATTCAAAATTTCCAACAAATTTCTTACTACTGTGTTTGTGACAGAATAAAAATTAAAATGAAATACTATTTAGAGTTTCAAAAGCGATCATGGTCTTTTATTCAGAAGACATGGAAAGTAATATCTTCTGCTAATATTAAAATACTAGTAAAATATTAATTAATTTGACCGAATCCATTTTAAATTTGATAAAATTTACGGTAACGATACCTAATTTACCTAACCATCCCTGACTATTTCCTAATTAACTTCATTCACAGAAGAAGTTCGTTTAAATTTCTCAAACTTTTTGCAACATCACACGAACCATAAACAACAAATACATATGTTTATATTAAAAGATACCTCTAACCTACAAACCTAAAATAATCCACGAATTTCTCCTCATACACGAAAGTAGGTATATATTTATCAAAAATGTATTTCAAACGTCCATCTACAAATATGAAAAATTAAATTTCGTCACCTAGAAGACTCTTTCCAAATCAAATTCCATCGTTTCCTTTATTGTTCTCTATGCAGTAATTCGAAATTAAATACAACAGTAACGCGAAAATCTCGCGAAAGTAGGGTCTTCTTTACGATCGACGAGAAAGCACATAATATTCGCTCACCTCGTGTTTCAGACTGTACATCGGAGCTCCCTGGCGCAAGCTCCGGCTTGGCATGAGGTCGGGGCACATTGCACAGCTGCAAAGTACCGCATTTTCTAAATCCCACGGGTCGAAAGGCGCAAAATTCCTTCTGACGAAGTAGCGGAGAAGAATATACAGGTGCTGAGAGTTACCTTAAACGGCCGAGGAAAACCGCAAAACACTCGTACGAATGTGAAGTATCGTATTTTGGCGACGATTGTTCTTAAAGGAAACGACGCTGTTCGTTTCATTCTCAAATTTTAACGTAACACTCTATAATTTATAGTACCATAAATTATAGAATAGATACAGATAATAGAAATAATATTACAGCATTACAATAATAAATAAACAAAAATAAAAAATGTATATAATATTCATAATATAGAAAATTTTATATAATATAACATTATATAAAATATATACTGAAAAATAGAAGTCGTAGGAAGTAACAATAGTAAATTAAAGTATGCAATACTTTATACTACAAGGGAATATTTTTGTATATGTTATTATGTTTTCTCTCTTAATGTAATATTATTTTATTATTTTAATTTAATATTATTATATTATATTCATTTGTAATACGAATTTATAATACCTTATTTTACTTTGTTATCGTAAATTAATATTTCCATTGGGGTTATTGTTCAATTATTTTTGGTTTCAATCTTTTACTTTACTTTTATTTGAATTTTAAAATAATAATTTGGTGGTAATTTACGTATATTGTTTTATTTTATTTCATTGAGAATTTGAAGTGGTACTTGAAACATCGTTTCAGACGTTTCACTGTGGAAAATATTACTTTGTAACATGGATACACGTGGTTGAATCTAAAGGGATCATAAGGTGTAAAATGTCGAAGACGTAAAATATGAGGATGATATGCCGGACACAAGGTACTTCACAGTCAGGTAAAATTTTCTGTCCAGATGCAAACCTCAGCAGTATTCGGAGACATCACGTTGTCGACAAACGTGAAAGCAATTTTTCACAAATGGCTACCTATCTTCTCGAATTAATCTTATCGAAAAATGCATGTCACCTTGTGTCAATATTTAATACTATTTATTTCGATAAACATAATACCCAATCATACGTTATTTCATATTTATTTTAATTACTTTCAACGCAGGCAAATTGAACGAGAGAAGCTCTTGGATGTGATAGCAGAATTTAACTTTCGAGAATTACGTGTATTTTAATAAAAAATCCTTAATTTCATAATTTATATATATTCTTACATAAAAATATTTTAAAAATATTTTAATATTGTATTAATTTAAGGGAAATACTATACGAATTAAATTGAAGAAATATCACCTAGGTATTTAGTCTGTTAATGATTCCAATTCGTTGATAAAAATAAAATTCTAGATACGTGGATTGCATTCTCTAACCGCATTATCAATTCTGACATGTTAATAACACAAAATAGGGATCTAATAGTAATTTGATATAAAACGAATATAATAAATTGCTGGAAAAATTTCAACAATAAATAAACGGATAATGCACTTACATATATAAATTTTACTCCGTGGCCGTATTTTTATACTACTTTTTCTTTGAACGTTCGCTTGAAAAATTCTATCGTAGGTTTTTCTGTTCGTTATGCTCACTATATTCTGCTTTCACAATGCACTGGCCGTACTCAATAGCCTTCTCATCCCTGCATGTGCAAAAAATACGCAATAGGGTTTCATTTTCTACGGACTTCAACCACATTCAATGCAATGAAAAATATTTGTATATCGGCGTCTAACTAAATCCCACATAAATAAATATGCACGAAAATATAAAAAGATATACGGACAGATTCGTATTTTTGTTACAATTTTTCACAACGTTTCAGTCTACCTATGTGTATTATAAAATTTTTCTCTTACTTCTATTCACGAAATGTGATAAAGTTTGAATGGAAAAGATTGAAACATTTTATATAGTGAAACATATACATATCTAATACAAAATATAATTTCAAACACATTATATTTCTATATTTCATCTATTACAAAATTTAATATAACCTTTAACCCTTTAACTCGAGAAGCGACTGTCAGTTACCATTAGATAAAATTTCGAAGATCGATATTAATTAATATATAAAATTTAGGATAATGTAACGGTGTGCGAGCTATCGGAATCAAATAATTCTACGTGTTAATTATTATACGATTTCTTATTTATTACTACAAGAAATATCGCCAGCTTTATAGCAGAAAATCTTTGAACTCCTACTCATTTTTAGCCAAAAGACCGTCGAATGCAAAGGGTTAATTTTTCTCGATATACGAGATATACGAATAATCAACAAAATACCTGAAGATAGAAAAAGACCATTCTTAACAATTTTCAAAATAAATCATTGATTTTAAACAATATTTACTGACAATAAATCTAACCCAAGAGGTAATTTGCAAATCTCAAACCTATATGTCTATGTTCAATAAATTTCATTATTTTACTACTATAACAGCACTGTATTATACTGAAACACTGCCATATCAACACCAAACATCTCCTCATAAACTTCAAATTAAATAAATCTTAAATAAATTAAGAAATAATTCTCCTCTCTTGAACCACAGACACCTACCTCATATTTCATCCCCTTTAAAGAACACGACACTGAGAAACTTTCCCTGATACAACATCCCCATCACGAAAGGTAACAAAGATAATATAGACACCATATGTACATTTGCAGCCGATATATCCCACTTGCGAGAATGTTACCTCAAGAAACATCTGCTGATTGAACATCCGGATCGCGCCAATCAAACACGCTCAACCCACGCGTTTCCATTTCCGTCACAGAGATTAAGCTCGCACGCATGATTTCCATTGATGATGAGAAAAAGCCGAGGCTGCAGAGCAGGTTAATCAAATGGTCAGCAATTACCAACGATTTCTCCGATCGTTCGGTCCATCGAGTTTCCAGAACGTCGACCGAGTTAATTAGGGAAGAAGCCTTTGTTCGAGCACCACTTACGTCCAAGGAGTCGAAGCAACTTACAGCAAATTAATTATATTACGTGTACGCCTGCAGGATCCACGTGTGTCGTAGTACGTCGATCATCGTGCGTTGAACGAGCTATCACGGCGTGAAATCACAAAGTATCCCGTGGATTGACAGGCTCAACGTCGCCGAGCAGAGACAGCTTCCTCAAGGATCAACGAATCGGTCGTTAATTAGCCGATGTACGTTCGCCACGATTTAATTATGAGCCCACGAGGAATTATGCCCACGAGGAATTATACCCACGATCCATCCCACGAACGCGTGTCACGCGTTCACGCTGAATCCAGGGGTGGAAGACGAATCGGTTCCAGGGGCTGGTTTTAAGCCACGCGAGCGCGAGAGCTACGATTCCCCGTTTATCAGACGTTTACCAGCTATAACAATATTTCAAACGATCCGACCGAATCTCTCGTATGAGAGAAAAAACTTTTCTCGTTATTTCACTGGGCGTATTTCAATCGTAAGGGGTGCAAGTTCCCTCCAACGCACCCTCCCCTCTGTAGGTCGACGCCGCTCGCTTCTTTAAAGGGATTAAATATGCTGGATTAATTAAAGTCGAAATTATTTTTCAGGGGGATATATCGTATGAGAGTCGAGACAAAAATAACTAAATATGTAGATAGATATTTCAATGTTAAAATAAGATTTTTATTCTTATATAAGATTTACTTCCTTCTTCTTGGGACTATAATCGTATTCTATCTAATTAGGTATGACCAAATTTGTTGAATTGGCGATTGCAGATATGTATTATGTCAACCTTTCACTATAACTAAACAACTTTTAACCAGAATCTCTCGTACTACCTTGAAACAAGAGTTACTATAACAAATAATGAATAATGTTCACTATCAGTGCGAGTACAGGTAACCCTCCTACAACACGTTAGATAGGTTCCTAGAAAATACCGTGTTGTGTGAAACCGTGGTGTATGAGACCCAGAGCCAGTACATAAAGGAGGGTTACGTTCCGAAAACTTACTAAAGAAAAAAAAAAGAAACAAAAATATTATTTTAATTTAACGCAACTTTTATTTAATAAATTTCTTCGTCGTCATTGCTCATGTAGAAGTACAGTGTTGTACAAAGGTTTTTGCAATTTTCTTATCGTGTTATAGGATGCCGTGTTGTAGGAGAGCTACCTGTACTTACAACGAGTATGTTAAAATCTGAGCTACCTTCCCGATCTAAAAATTACCAATGCAGTTAATTCGACGAAAATGTATCAGCCTAGTTTTACCAGTGAAACGCTCAAACAGCTTTCATTTTGGGGGTGCGTTCAGTCTACGTAACCACATGGCTAACAGCAGGAGGGATCCTAGTTCATTGTTGTCTAGCAAACTTCAAGACGTCGTTCACTGTCCATCGTAATGTTTAACTATTACGAGAAGCTTGTGAAAGCTATACACCATGTTCCACTAAACTACAAATTTAGTGGTTCGTGCGTAATATTCGAGTAAAGAAGAAAATGGGGAAGAAACACGGATGACAGTGAGCGAAAGAGAGGCACGACAGATCGCCGGTGCAGTTGATTTATGAACGAAAATAATGATGCACGCTCGAGCGGCTTCGTAGGTTAATCAACAAATGATTTTCCCTCTGTCTCTGGTTTTTCCTGGTGAAGCACGCGTACCCACTGGGAGGAGAAACACGAGACGCTTCAGTGGCTCGCGAGAAACGAGCAGTAGAAAGGGCCGCAAGGATAATAGGGTCCCGGGTACAATAACGTGTGATCAAAGGGAGAGTGTCTAGTTATCCGAGTGCAACGGCACAAAACACACGGAGAATCGCGAATCGATAGAGGTGAAATCGTGTTGGCGAGGGTGCAATGCGGCAATGGCTCACCCCACCACACCCTTCCGCCCACCCCTGTCTCTTTCTCCCTCTATCCGTCTCGATATCTGTCCCTATCTTTCTTTCCATCTCTCCTTCCCCTCCTAACCTACCCGCTGCCTTCCTCTCGCCTTTTCAATCCATCTTCTTTTTTCTTACTTCCCTGGCCCTGCATCCCTCACGCTTTTCTTCTCCCTCTCTAGCCTCTTGTCCTCTCTTTCGCGCCCTCTGTCCCTTTCTTCCTTCTCTTCTTTTGTACCAGAGATCTTCCCCTTTCGCTCGCAGACACGAGCCACTCGACACTCTCCGTTTCGCTCTTGCCACCACGGCTCGTCGGGGTCTTTGCCAGGGAAGGCGAAATCAGCAGGCACCCCGCTTTCAGAACACCGACCCCGTCCCACAGACCACAAGAGACCAGTTAGCGTTCACCGTGAGATCCTTCCTTTCCACGTTCCTTCGCCGCTTCCGTTGATTCCGCCATCGAAATCTTTCGGTTTAATCAGAAATCTTGATGGAGCCACTTCGTAGCCATCGTGAGCCATTACCTTGAACGATGCAACTTGATGCGGACTAGATAACCAAACTGGACTGCTCAGGATTTGTTTCGGATTTTAGGCCCGTTGTTGTTTAGAAGACGATACAATTGTTAAATCATCGATGGATATATAGGTCTTGCAAGCTCAGTTTCAATATAGTAGAGAGACGTGTTTGTTGATTAATAAAGATGGTATTCTCTTGCCAGGAAATTATTTTTGTTCCATATTCTTATTACATTAATAAAATTTTAATATCACGAAGGGAACGAATTCTAGGTATCATAGTTTAAAAACATATCATATGAACGATGATGCGAAGAATTAAGAATCTAACATTAAAATATGTTAGAAATTTTATGTATTTATTTCGAAGACACTTTTTGAAAAAATAATATTCAAAAAGCTTTCAATTTTAATATCGATATTATGGTAGGAATTTAGTGTTTTAGTCTAAAAAGATCGTAAATTTTATTGTTTCCTGGCTCCCCGTTTATTTCCGGAATCCAAGAAATGCAATAATATTTTACGTCTTATATATATTCACGTCTAACCAGAACGAACTACTCTAACCCTTTTTGGTGCAAATTATATTCGAATGCTCTGCTCTGGCTAATCCATTTAACTAGTACATTTAGCTAGCTTCCGCAGTATTTCTCAATTTCCTCCTATTCGCGCATTCGGCTACTTGCTAACGTATCTAAACGAAACAAAATGTTCACCGACGCTATTCGTAAATCATACTCCTAACGTTTCTTACGAAAAGGGGACGTTCTATCAAACGTCAATTAAATTAATAATAAAAGAAAGTGGAAAAACTAGAGAACTACTAATCTTTTCTGTAGATAACTTACCTTCTTGCTCTCTTCTATCACTTTGAACGGTGGCAAAAAATCAGTCCATTCGCTTGGATCCGCCTCGTTGCGATCGATATCCCATGCGGATGTCCACGAGGGTGGAAGTCGGATGGAGGACACCATAAGCTGTGAGACACGTCCTTGGCGTGGCGACGAAGACAATGGGATATTAGATAGTAGTCAACGACGTGATTTGCCACAGGGGAAGGATTTTGGCTAGCCATTTCGCGTAATTACTGCGGTATCTGAGAGACGCTTAATCCCGTTTACAAAGCATTACCAGTTAATGGATATGTCGGATCGCAGGACCGCGGTGGAGTAACGGTGTTCAAAGTCGGTGCTACTCGATACTGGCCACCGGGATTCATTGAAATTGAATATACATCCGCCTTCGCCGGCACTATGTGGCCTGAAACAAAAAGAGACTGGGTTGTTTGGAACAGGTAAACACGGCGGCGAGGTGTAAATACGTGAACCGGCTGAATTTCAAGCGCGAAATACGGTCAACTGTGAAACGGAGTTTTGGTCACGGTTTACGGAAGTTGTTGCGGTCGCGATTATTCCCGAAATGTTCTTGCCCGAATTACTAATGTTTCGTGTAACATGATGGAGCTTGGTCGATTAGTTTATAAACTAATTAAGCCTAAGGTTAATCGCTTGGTCTTTTGATTAATTTTAAAAAGTTTTGAAAATGGTTCCTGAAGTTAGGAAAAATGTAAATGTTTAACATATTGTGTGCTTTCACATTTTCAGTATAGAGTAACTAGTATGTTGTACATAGTACTGTATAAAGTTTGGTGAAAATAGGCGTACCAAAAATAAGTGAGATATGTAAAGAAACTAAACTATAATTAACTACAGAAAAGTATAGAAATAAATTACAAAAGGTAGGACCTTTTATAATTGTGATGATTTAAAAAAGTAATATTATTTTTTTAATATTTTTGAATTGACTACTGAATTGATTAAAAAATAAAATTGCATGTTTAATAATTTACTTAATTGTTTTGAACCAGTAATTATATATAGTATTATGTAAGATACATCAAATATTGATATACTAAAAACAAGTGAGATACATGAGAAGATTTCCTACTTCTGAACAGGGTGAAGAATAAGATACGTTAAATATAAATACTTCGAAAGACAAATAGGATATTTAAGGAAATCAAAGTATGTAGAACATCCTACATACAAATCTAAAGAATTTAGAAGAGCTATTCCACTTTTGAATTTATATAAAAAGTTCACTTCTGGATTGAATTAAGAATAAAATTGAGTGTTTAATAATTTACATAACTGATTTGATCAAGTAACTCTCACATATAATGTTATGTAAGGAATGCTGAATACTGTGGTATCAAAAACAAATGAGATACATATAAAGATTAATACTTCTAAACTAAATGATGAGTAAGATACATTAGATACAGATATCTCAAAAACAAGTGGGATATTTAAGGAAATCAAAGTAGGTAGAACATCCTACATGTAAAAGGAAACATGAATATAGGAAAGCAATTTCACTTTTAAATTTATATAAGAAGTTCACTACTGAATTGAATTAAGAATAAAATTAAATATTTAATAATTTACTTAACTGATTTGATCAAGTAACTCTTACATATAATGTTATGTAAGGTACATTAAATGTTATAGCATCAAAAACAAGTGAGATACGTATGAAGATTTACCACTTCCAAACTAAAAGAAGAATAAGATACATTAAATATAGATATCTCAGAAACAAATGGGATATTTAAGAAAATGAAAGTAGATAGAACATTCTACATATAAAACTGAAAGAATGTAGAAAAGCAATTTCACTTTTAAAATGATATAAGTTCCCTTCAGGATTAAATTAAGAATAAAACTGAATGTTTAATAATTTATCTTAATATTTCAATCATTGTAAACAATTACACAGAATGAGAATAGTTTGGAAAGTATAATGATGAATATCAAATTCAGTAACGCTACTTTATTATTTAATATCCCTATCCATTGCCTATTGCATATTTAATACCCCTATATGTAGCTATTTTACTCTATATATTTTTGTTATTCCATTTTCAATAACAATCACCCTCAAAACCTCCTAATCATAAAAGTATTTTGAACTATGACCATCACTATTCAACCAACTTCCATTCCTCAATAGTTTAACATTAATCAATACGGTACTCATCAATCTCCCATGACATTTAACTACCATAGTATTCTACCCTGAAATCCTTGACAAGAATCCGGATGCAGAGAGCAACTCACCTAATGGTCCTTTACGATCACCTTCGCTGTCTAGATCATCGTCTCAGGTCCGTCATTTGCGGACGCCGTAGAAACTTGGCCTCGTAAAATCCAACGGTCAAACTTGGCCGTCCGAGGTAGAACGGGATCAGCTCCAGTGCCGTATAAAATAGCGTAATGCCCGAGGTACGTCGATCGGAATCAGGTGCAGCCAATTTGGCCGGCGTCCAAAACCCTTGGCATGTAAATCCAGTTTGGCGGCATCAACGCTGATGGTACCGACCGGAGATCGAGCGGAATAGCATGCTCTCGACGGTCAGGGCCGATCAGCCGTGCAGCACAGACTTGTTTTTCGTCCGCTGCACGTACAACACTCGGTCGAACCTTGAAAAATTTCTTGTTGCGCCGCTGGTTGGGTCGGTTCCATTGAAATTTTCGCGATCGAACTGGTAACGACCTGGTTTGCCTATCGATTTAACTGCTATGCACTTGGCCAGTGATTGTCGAAGTAATTGCGATAGCGTGCGCTGGCTCCTGCAAAGGTGGAGAAAAAGTTTGTGAAAAAGTTTGTGTAACGAATAGAAACATATTTCTATACTAAATTGATAATAGTATATAAACTTAACCTTACCGTAAATAGAGGTTGACCGAATTTATCTGTGTAATTGGAGTTGAGAATAAATACTGGATCAACAATTATCAATAGATAATAATATATCTCGAACACATCCGACGTTTCTCTTTCGTTTCTTGTCCAGAAACAGAACTGCCAACCGTTCACGTCACGTACCAGCGTTGGTGGAAAAACATACCGTCGCATAGGTCAACCGTCCTTTGTTATTCCTTTGATATTTCCGACCTAGGGCGTAGTATCGCTCGTTCCACCAATCGCATTGTCCCGCTCTTTCTCTCTCTTACGCATATACACACTGACGCTCTTGCCAATATTCTATAAATCACGTCACCTTCAATTCGTAAACCGTAATATTTTTGTTTAAGAAAATAAGACTCAATGTTGTAGACGTGTTGTAGCTTAAAAGGTTATTTTCAATCAAAATTTACGAAATTGTTCTTATGAGAGGATTTACATAAGTCGATGAAAATATCGATATAATTGTTTATTTTATATATTCACGGAGAATTTTTTATCTTTATATAGGTTATTTCGATACCACGTGACGATATAAACACATATACGCATATGCTCACACGTATTTTCACATAGCAAGAACACCTGTTAACCACACCCACACTAACCTCAATATGTCGCCGTCATTAAATTAACGAATATCTATTATAAAACGTGAAAAACAGTTGCTATTATATCATGTTTCTTATAATCTTTGCAAAGTACAACGCATCAAACACTATTCACCAAATCCTTCTACCGGATCCGAAAGAAAATTTTCGATTACAGGCACCTCGTATCTCACCGTATTCGTTCAACAAATTCGATATAATTCGAAGCGTTATATAATGACGCGTCAATAGCATCGCACGCAAACGTCAAGCACGAAGGATTATCGCGGCGACTGATCGAAATCGGAGTATAAACTTCGAATTGTTCGCAGCTGAGTGATACGATAATGGTATCAAAGCGAACCTCGAACGGCGTCAAGTTTCGATTTTATTTCTGGCGTCTATTTCGTCGTATTACCCGCGAATGTTGTTGCGCAGAATTTGACCGTTATGACGTATCTTTCTTGTCCAAACCTACTTCCGTTTCCCACCGTCTGGTGTACTCACGTGAAAGTTTCTCACCACGACGAACGGTTTCCTTTTATTAATGTTCACTGCTAGCAAATACGTCAGACGGTCCTTTATTTTCCGGTCCGCGTCTAACGCGAATTTCCATATCGAGGCATTAACGACGGAAGTGCAAGCTGCTCAACGACGATAAAAGTAAACGTCTCGAGGAAAGTACCGTGCGAACCTCATAGACGACGAACACGCGATCGCTTTGCCATGGTCGCGTCGTGTGTTAGTAAATATGTATGTGAATTCGTGCGAAGCAACGTCTCGCTGTCTCATGTGTGCGGTGTATCGATGCACACAGGCGTGTGACGTATATCCAAAAGGCGATTTCACAAGGAGAGTGCAAGTCCTTCGAGTCACCGATTTGGTTAAAATTGTACAGGTTTATAGATCTTGTCATGCAGTTTCAGAAATTATATCATTATAGCAGCAACTATTCAGTAGTTTTTGAGATATTTATGATTAAAGTTTTTATTACGACGCGAATTATGCTTTTATTTTTACTAATTTTTAATTGGAGTTGTAGCCTAACGGCGACGGTCAAGATTTTCTATGATCGAGGACCTGGGTTCGATTCCGGTTTTATAAGTTAATATTTTTTTTTTAATCTTTTTTTTCTTTTGTATTCATTTTTCGCCTATGAAAACATTGTAAATAAACAATTGTAAATAAAATTTTTTAATAAAATAATTTATTTTTTACCCTTTCTTATGCCAATATATATTTACTACTTAATAATAAAAATATTATGCAAGGAAAACACTTTTTTATAGCAATTCTATCTACTAGTAACTAATTATTAAATTAAGCATTGTATAAGAATGTTGCCTATAATTCCACATTTGCTGCGCAGCTCTATATGTTCACGAATTAATTACAAAAACTTGGAAATTTATTAATTTTCTGCTGCCGAAATGATCGAGGACCTGGGTTCGATTCCGGTTTTATAAGTTAATATTTTTTTTTTAATCTTTTTTTTCTTTTGTATTCATTTTTCGCCTATGAAAACATTGTAAATAAACAATTGTAAATAAAATTTTTTAATAAAATAATTTATTTTTTACCCTTTCTTATGCCAATATATATTTACTACTTAATAATAAAAATATTATGCAAGGAAAACACTTTTTTATAGCAATTCTATCTACTAGTAACTAATTATTAAATTAAGCATTGTATAAGAATGTTGCCTATAATTCCACATTTGCTGCGCAGCTCTATATGTTCACGAATTAATTACAAAAACTTGGAAATTTATTAATTTTCTGCTGCCGACTTGATTTATTAAGGTGTATTATTAGCGCCTAACCAGCAGTGGTATCTAGTTCGAATAAAAATTTTACCGCCTGCGATTAGCGCCATCTATGATTTGGGCTCAAATATCAAGAAAGTGATAGGAATATAGAATAGACAAGGAGGTCGTGGAAGAGTTGGTCACGTGTCAGATAAGGGTAGAGAGGGGATAGAAAAGGATAGAAGCGCTCCGGCAATGAAAAATTATTTATTACTCAATTTCCGTAAAAAACCTGTGAACTTTTATAATTTCATTGCAAAGCTGGAACTTCAGGCTACATTCTCGTATAATTTTCGTAAAGAATTTATCTCTAAATTGTTAGTTATTAATTTTTGTTTGATGGCGTCTATGATTTCGTAACGGCGACCATCACGATCTTCCGTGAAAACATTTAATACCCAACTAAACTAGGAGCAAGATGTGATCAAAAGTTATATGAGAAGATTCGCAAGGACATTGTTTTTATAATGAGTGCTTAAAGTTTCATAAATTAATTGCGTAGAGGATAGTAATTAATGAAAAATCAATGGCGTCTTCGACAATCTTCGACAACAATTCAAACACTCCGTAGAATAAAAATTAATAATTAATTAATTAGGGACAAATTTATATCGAAAAATATATTGGATAGTTCTTCAAGGATCCGCCTTTACGATGCAATTATAAAAGTTCATAAATTAATCGCAGGAATTGAGTAATTAATTAATCTTCTAATAAAAGTTCAAAAAGGAACCGTCAGCGCCACCTACAGTTGTGTACTGAAACTAACGTAACAGTTCCAGATAAAAATCATAGGTGGTGCTGACTGTTCTTTTTGAATTTTTATTAGAAAATTAATTAATTACTCAATTCCTGCGATTAATTTATGAACTTTTATAATTGCATCGTAAAGGCAAATCCTTCAAGAACTTTCCAATATATTTTTCGATATAGATTTGTCCCTAATTAATTTATTATTAATTATTATTCTAGGCAGTGTTTGAATTGTTGTCGAAGACGCCATTGGTTTTTCATTAATTACTATTCTCAACGCAATTAATTTATGAAACTTTATGCACTCGTTAGAAAAACAATGTCCTTGCGAATCTTCTCATATAACTTTTGATCACATCTTGCTCCTAGTTTAGTTGGGTATTAAATGTTTTCACAGAAGATCATGATGGTCGCCGTTACGAAATCATAGACGCCATCAAATAAAAATTAATAACTAACAATTTAGAGTTAAATTCTTTACGAAAATTAGATAAGAATGTAGCCTGGAGTTCCAGGTTTGCAACGAAATTATAGAAGTTCGTAAATTAATTACAGAAATTGAGTAATTAATAATTTTTCACTGCCGGAACGCTTCTATCCTTTTCTATCCCCTCACTGCCCTTGTCTGTCACGTGACCAGCTCTTCCACGACCTCCTTGCCTATTCTATATTCCTATCACTTTCTTGATATTTGAGCCCAAATCATAGATGGCGCTGATCGCAGGCGGTAAATTTTTATTCGAACTAGATACCACTGCTGGTTAGGCGCTAATAATACACCTTAATAAATCAATTCGGCAGCAGAAAATTAATAAATTTCCAAGTTTTTGTAATTAATTCGTGAACATTTAGAGCTACGCAGAAAAGTTGGAATTATAGGCAACATTTTTATACAATGTTTAATTTAGTAATTAGTTACTAGTAGATGGGATTGCTATAAAAAAGTGTTTTCCTTGCATAATATTTTTATTATTAAGTAGTAAATATATACTGGCATAAGAAAGGGTAAAAAATAAATTATTTTATTAAAAAATTTTATTTACAATGTTTTCATAAGCGAAAAATGAATACAAAAGAAAAAATAGATTGAAAAAAAAATATTAACTTATAAAACTGGAATCGAACCCGGGTCCTCGATCATAGAAATTCTTGACCGTCGCCGTTAGGCTACAACTCCAATTAAAAACTACTTAAAATAAAAGCGTAATTAATGGCGTAATAAAACTTTAATCATAAATATCTCAAAAACTACTGAATAGTTGCTCCTATAATGGTATATTTTCTTAAACTGCATGACAAGATCTATAAACTTGTACATTTTTAACCAAATCGGTGACCCGATGGATTGGCACTCTCCTTTCAGTGTGTAACCCGATTCCTCGGTATATATACGTA
Organism: Eufriesea mexicana; assembly: GCF_001483705.2. Lineage (NCBI taxonomy): Eukaryota > Metazoa > Arthropoda > Insecta > Hymenoptera > Apidae > Eufriesea > Eufriesea mexicana. Next base: position 143,560 of record NW_016917114.1, read on the forward strand.
TACATCGTCTTGAGTAGCATACGATTCTCCACGCCGTTGGCCGATCGGAAAGTAGTGACGTGTGCAAGATGACGCCGTGTGCACGCGGAAGCTGTCTCGATGATATTTTGTTGGAAAGTTTGTTAATTTTTAGTTCTCGAGTGGTTGTGAATGTGCTTGAATGGAATTTTTGTCGATGGATTGTAAGTAAATGTAAATGGATGTGCATACGTGGCTGAGTAAGAAGCGAGAATGTGGTTTGAATTGATGATTCAGTATTATGGGTGAGTACATTGTATTAATAGCTACAGGTTATTGCAACGTAGAGATGATTATATAATGTTGTTGGCTATTGATTTAACTATATATCTGATTTCTAATAATGGATTAAATGATCGATGTATAAATTGACGATCGAGCGAATGCGATTTGACAGGTTCGTGTAATAGAACGTGATTTCTAAAGGAAAATCGAATTTCAGAGTGCGAATAATGTTGATTGCTAGACGAATTTGTTTAGTAATTTCACATTATGTAAGCGAACGTCAAATATAAGCCCATAAATCAACTGCGTTTAATCGGAGCGTTCAAGATGGCCGCTAGCAGGTCTATATTAGACACTACGTTCCTTTCCCGTTTGAAGTAAGGAAAAATGGCGCGACAGCTGTTACGATATTACGATAATAAAATAATTTTTAATTTTGACTTGGAAATCATAACGTATTCAGCTTAATTTTGGGCGCATTTTTGCTTATTTCGTTTCAAATAATATTAAATCCATAATAAAATTACGAAATTACAGAAAATAAACGTGATTTTAATAATTAAATTTATATTACGTGATTCATATATAAAGCTTAAATTTTAAATAGTAGTATTCTCGATTTCGTTGAAATGTAGAATAATTATAGAGATAAAATACATAAACTAATTTAATATTCTAGTACAATATAAAAAGGATTTTATCTTTTCAAATTCTTTTTGGTATCTAAAGCTTTAGTCGGTAAGGCAGTCCGCGATGTTATCACTGCCAATGGTGTACTTGCTTCCCTTTGAACCACGTCTTTACTTTAATCATTGGCTGTAATACGATAGCATTTCGAGTTAAACGTGTGAGTGCACGCTAGGAAACTATAAACGACTGCTTCCTGCAAGTCAGTTTGATTATACGTAAGCAGTCTGAAATCGAAAATTAACGATCGAATAGCATAATGCATAACCAATTGTTCTACATTTCTGGTTCTAGTACACTGATCTTTTGAAAATTGTTTCTTTTCCCTTTTTTTTTTGTCGTTTAGCTGTTTGGTGAATATTTTAAATATTAAATTTTTATTTGTAGCAGTAAAATTTGTGAAACATTTAAATGATTAGTTTAGTTTTTCATACTTCTCATTTCTCATGTTAATTTAGATTTCAATTGATTTTTTTTTGTTATTCTTGTTTTTTCGCAGTTTATAGATTACTTTAATTTCTGTAGCCATTTGAAAATGAATAAAATACGCAAAAGTTCAAGCATTTGATGCAGGATTATTAACCCTTTATAATTTAATAACGCGATTAGAAATATTAATGACCTGCAATTTGTTACTTGCATTTATTTTTATAAAATGAATATACGAAATATATATGAATATATAAATGAATATTTTTAATTTATATAAATTCACATATATTTCTAATTTTCATTTTTTCAAAATAAAACTTCTAAATTATCATAATGAAGATGTGTTGGATTTACTAGTCAATCAAATAAAAAAATTCTCAGAATGTAAAGGGTTAATATTCACTACTAAACACTTACATATCTATCGGTACAGTTAAGAAATTCAACTCGTGACAAAATTTGCAATTTTTCCCTATTCATAAATCCATTGTTATCAACGAACAGTAGCACCAAAAAATAAACAGCCACGAATCACTACATAAACAAATCCATACTGACCTACACGTATCCCAATGTATATCCATTCCTCCAAACCACACGCAATCAATTTCATCTGGAATCTGATTAGAGCCTTACACCCTCCATTAACACGATACTCTGGCTGAGTGATTTTACCCGGGCATTTGCTAGTCGACGAAGTTGCGGGGGACATCCATCAACGAGGTAAAGCATCCTGAACAGACGGACGTACTCGTACAATGGGGTACTCGAATGTTTTTCGAGTGGTCCCTGAATAGGTTCGCCACCATCTCGAAGGGAAGAGCCTCGAGTGCACGACAATTTCACTAAAATTTGCACGAGGAAGTGGAAACGGTTAAAGAGCCCGTTACAACCGCCCCTGTTCTCGTCGCTCCCCTCCACTCTCCCGATCCCTACTCCTGGCTCCCGCTTACAGCCGTCGTAACGCTATTTCGTCCTATGTACGTGGTTCGTGAAACGTAAAGAGCAGTGCCATCGCGTTCAGTTCCCTTTGGCCCCTAGTGATCGCGTGGAAAAAACGTGCGGGCGATTAGCGGCCCTCTCGGTTCGTTACGACACCCTTTCAAACCTCTCTCTTCCTACAGCCCTGCCTGACACCCCTTCCCAGTCGGTAAAAGGAATAGAAAGTTCTCGAGGATTGTAACGTTCACTTTGTGGAACGCGCGAAACATCTCGAGCTTTGATCTCTATGGAAACGGAGAAGATGAACACGAAGTGGGTGGTCAGCTCACCTTTAATCCGTATTATCCGATTCTCTTTTTCTTCGTCTAGCTTTTTTCTTCGTTCAGTGTTTGGTTGGTTATTTTTGAGGATAGTTTGATCGTATTTATTTTGGAATATTTTCCTGGGAAGTAGTGGAAAGAATGGTTGGATTTGTGTGAAATTTATAATTTTAGATTCGGATGTTTATTAGTTTTTGAGTTATTAATATTAATTTTTTTTTGTAGTATCTTGTGTAATTTAATACTAAATGTGATTGGATACTTGATACTTAATGACTTCTACAGGGAATGACTGTTATAACGAAGATGGCAACGTCTACATTGTATTGGCTGAATTCAATGTGTTGTACTGAGAGTTTTTAAATAAATAAATAAATAAATAGGCGTTAAATAAGAAATATTTGGAAATTGATAAACACCTGAATTTCAAATTTTATATTTTGGGTCCATCCTTCCCTTTATTATCATCTCATTAAAATTTTATGCCTTTCTTTTTTGAAGTAGAATAGTATTTTTCATAAATGGGAATATTTACATTAAAATTGTTAATCGTGCATTGAATATGGGTGTTATTTACTAGTATATTACCAACTGTTTTATGTATGAAGCGAGATTCAGTGGTTTGAATGAAAACTTTAGCTTGTGCAATGTGCAATGTGGTATGGTTAATGATTTTGTTGCATACGCAGAAGATTAGGTGAATGCTGTGCAAACGAAATTTTATCTTTCTACTATAGGAAAAATTGATTATGGATATTCAATGTACCTGAAAATCCGAGGATTAATAATTTCTACAAAAAAGATTGTTTCATTTACCATAATATAACCTGGTTGTTACTATAATTCAAATATAATTGCAGCAGTTGCCAATTTTTCCATATAATCCTCGACACCCGAAGGTAACGGACGAAACAGGAGCAAACTGAACAGATTGTTCAGTTGTCCAAAAACCCACAGCTTGCGTGCATAAAGCCACGATATCTCGCATTATGGCAGGGTAAAACTGAGATCTTGAGCGTTTGGAAGAACATTGGTTAGGAAATAAAGAGAGTCGAGCCGGTTAACGAGTCAGAAATAGCTATTCCGGAAGTAGATGCGCGATAATGGCGGTACAAGCGGCCAAAATTGCGGGTATCTACTCGACGTGTCGTGAAAATTACGTCGGCGCGAGATCATGATGAGTTTCGAGAGGCTAATAACAATAACAAGTTTGCCGATGCTTGCAGGCTACGAGAAGGATAGTTTGGGTTACCGTGGCTCCGTAGATAAGCTAGATTTATGCAGTGAATACAGAAGTTCGTCGTCAGATTACGATCGATCTGTCTATACTCACGATCGCTATTGTAATCTCCAAGTTCGCGTTCGACGAGGAACGAGCAACATCGTAGCACCGAGATTAAAGTAGATACTTTCTGTTATTACATCGGTACGAAGCAATTACGTTTCTAGAATAGATCATAGAATAGATGTCTATCGTTTCAGAATAGATTACAGAATAGATATTCCTGTTTTTAGAATAGATTTTTCAGTCAGATCTATAGCGACGATTTAAGCAAAAATGAAGAAAATGGCATAGGAATTCCTTTTGTGATATCAGTTAATATCAAAAGTGTTGTGAATAGAGATGTCTATTAATTCAGCAGTAGATGTTTATTGTTCAATCCTAGTTTCTGTCAATATGATTTTGATGATTTCTTAACGAGGTATTGTAGATTTAATTAATGCAGATTATATTAACCCCTTGCACACGAGAGGTGAGCTTCAGTCACTATTTTATGAAATTTGGAAGATCGATGTTAATTAATATATCAAATTTAATGTAATGTAACACTTTGCGAAGTATCGAAGTAAAATAATTCTACAATTCTATTATTATACAATTCTTTATTTACTGCTCAACAAAGTATTGTCAGTTTTTTAGTAAGGAATTTTTGATTTTCTACTCTCATCTAGCCAAAAAATCGTCGGGTGCAAAGGGTTAATTCAGTTAGTAATTATTTCTGGACTGTCTACCATGAAAATAAATAAAGATGTCTAATTCCTCAGTAAATCTCACTTGCTACCCTCGTTCATTTGAAATATTATAATTTTAATTGTCCACAATCCATGTTATAATTCCAAATTTCTTTATTACTATTAATACCCTCGTTCATTCGAAATATTATAATTTTAATTGTCCACAATCCATGTTATAATTCCAAATTTCTTTATTACTATTATTTATACATTCACATATAAATTATAATGCAGGAATTCTGCTAGTAACTTTCTAGTAACATTAAAGTTTACCATAACTAAAGGTAACCATAATTGATTAATAATTTCCACGAATAATTGCAATGAACCATACAATCTCGCTAACCTCCAATCTCCCTCAAGAACTATAATAATCCTACTACAAACAATTATTCCACATCGCTCCAATCGAGGAAACTCAAAAGCATCCAACCACCATTACCACATCACGAATATTCACAATAGAAACAATTAATCCCCATCAGGAAACCTCCGTGTATCCATAAATCAACCACCAACCGCCAACCAATAAAAGAAAAAGAAAATCACGAAGAAAAGGAAGAAAAATATCACGGCACTTATCGTGATGCAACAAGCGAACCGGCAAATAACGACTAGCAAACATTTCGCATCACGACTACCATGTTTCCTAGGTCAACAAGACGCGTTTTCCCGGGTGCACGCGACCTGGTCACCCGCTGACTCGCGGCGAACCCCGGCGCGACATTTGAATAATCATTCCAGGAATCGGCATAGGTTCGCCCCGGTTAACGAACACCTTTGTTAATACTCGCATTGAATAGCATCAGCTCTGCCACGTTCGTAGTAATATTTTAACGGGGGCGTTATCGTGCGACGTACAGGGTTCATTCGTTACCCAGGGCTGATCCTGTCACGCGGCGCGGAATGACGTCCATCGATATGAGTACCTTCATTCTCAAAATGGCTGTGTCGGATAACCGAGCTTACGCGGATGCTGTGTCGTGCTCGAAACGGCGGATAGAACGGCCATCGAAAGCCGGTATCATCGAATGCGCGTTTTCGAAATTGTAAAACGCGGCCATGCCCTGATCATTTGCCCGCGCGAAATCCTTAAATGCAATATGGAGATACGGGGATGAAGATCGTTAACAATGGCAGCCTGCGACGAGTTCGACCGGTTGGGCTTGGACAGAATGGATTTGGTCCCGGGATCGAAAGTTGAGCTGGCCTGGGTGTATGGATGTGCTGATTGGTCGGATGAAATTGGATTAGATGAGGATGTTCGGGTTATTTGCTAGTTAGTCTTTGGGAGTTGAAGGTCGTGTGGAGGGATCAATGAACGAAGTTTTTGGCAGTTTTATTATGTCAAGTGTCCCATAGTAAATGGGGTTTTATGTATAATACGTAACTGCCGAATGGTCGGTAATGGAACAAACATGTAAAGCGATTTTTATCATCATTCTTTACGATTTTAGGATGTCACCGTGATATAAAGAAGAAAGACTTTTAAGTTTCCAATTTTTCAAGGGCATTTAAAGGTCGTTTCATGTTTTTTAAATGCAACGCTGTTCTTTTAGTAGCTTCGTCGTTAGGGTTGATAGGAGTACTACGAGTAGGTTGACTGTAGGTATAGTTATTTAAGAATTATCTTGGTATAATAGTGGTATAGAATAACAGTATTAAATGTAACATGGTCATATTTATTTTCAGGTTTAGAGGGAGGTAAAAAGGTGAAAAAATAAAAACAGTATTAATTCTAGAATATGTATAAATTTTGTAAGTTCATCTTTAAAAATTGTAAAGAATAATAGTGAAATTTGAATATTTTGGAAGATACTGAAATTTTTATAGAAGATACAGATTACAAGTATTCCTTCAAGAAGCATAAATTATTTGTTTAATAATATTTGTTTTTCTCCACCATAATAATATTATACAGAGTGGCTACTGAAAGACTGACTGATACAAAACAAAAATAACTTTTATAATTTTTATTATTTTATTTGGAAATATAATGGACTTTCTCTTAACCTGCAAGGGATGCTGCATAATCTACAAAAGAAGAAAAATAAAAAGGATTGAAAATCAAAAGTTATGACTTTCCCAAACTCATCAGTTTTTCAATGGCCACCTTATTGATCAATATTTGGATATCATTATTTTAGGATTATACTTTACCGTACATCACACAAGTGACAATACTCTATCACTTACCAAAATGAATATTCCCAACTAATTACTATAATTTTTCAATAAAATCAGGAACAATACAAAACAAAATATTCTTCACTTAACAGATTACAAATATATAACACTTTGGTATATAATCCCGCTCAATACATAAACCATGTTCGACCCTGCTGCAGGAAGTACCTCGACAGCAGAGTATTAAAAAGGAACTACCCTATATTCCCTACCAAAAATAAAATCAAAAAGGGAA